>NC_035438.2:33224467-33333809 GCF_002127325.2 Helianthus annuus
GGAATGGTTTTGATTTATTTTTATATATATTAAAACAAAACTCATAACATACATTCCGAAATTTCAAATACAATTACATATTGCCCTAAACGGGTCTTTCAAATAATACATACCTCCAGAGAGGTTTAAAATAAGTGACAAGTCCACGCAGGGACTAATACAAGATAGGTGTCCATGCAAGGACTAAATATAAGTCCACGTAGGGACTGAAATACGATAAGTTGTCCACACAGGGACTTATTTCAAAATAGAATTTACATTTGTACTACTATTAAGGGCTAGTGGTCACGTTTCTTCTTTTTGCCCTTTAGTAGATTCGCCAAGCCCTTGAGAAATCCTCGGTGGCTTTTCTTTTCTTCCTCGAACTCTCTCTCCACACGATCTAGTCGATGGAGTATTTCTTCCTGTTCAGGAGGAGAAAATCGTGGTTGTGGCGCTTGATGCGGAACTGGAGGTCTGGGAGGTATTGGATACCCATGAGCTGAGTAATCCGGTGGTCCCATGTTTCCATGTGCTCCGTCAGGGTAGCGCGCATTGTATCTTGCCGACACCACATATGGGTCGCGCTCATAGCCGTAGTTGTATTGTGCTTGTGACGGTTCAAACGGGTTGTAAGCCGTCGGACCCGTATAAGCAGGTATGGGTTGGTCATACCCAAATGGTGGCGAATTTCGTGCAGTAGGTGCGGAGTTCGCCTCCTGTATAGGACTTGAAGGTCCTTCTTCATGTAGTGGCGGATAGTGGCTACTACTAGAATGTCGAGGAGTGCTGAAGTGGTTACCCCCTCCTCCTCGTGTAGACATACGAGCATTGGTCCTCCTACGCCTCGGCGGATCAGGTATTACTGGTTGTGCCGGTGGCGGAGGTGGTGGCGTAACTGCCTCAAAGCGTGAATCCTCAGAGGGATCCTGTGGATGTCTCGGTTGCGATGTCTGATGAGATGGTGTGTTGTACCACTCATGTCGGTCAAACAAGGCCATAAAGCTATCTGGGCCTTGATACTGCGGACCATGATATGAAGATCCATCAGATACTTCTATCGGATGCGTGGGCGTACCACGAGCTGGTTCAGTTGGATCCTCATCTTCCTCCATGGGATCTTCAGAAAAGTGGTCTTGAGGACCAAGCGGAACAAATCCTGAAGGTTCCTGTATGTAGTCAGCCGGATTAAACTGAGCTACGTAGTATGGACTAGGGTCGTCGTAGTTCCGGTGCGAAACCGAACGTTGCAGAGGTATGAAGGAAGGTTGTGGGTTGTTGGGATCATTTTCCGAATTTGGCCCAAAGGAGTGCCGGTAGGATGGCGTCGAGCTGTGCGAAGTGGAATGCCTCGCTGGTTCGTATAGATCTCTTCGTCGTTGTGGCTCTTCGCTTCGTGTCATCGAAGGATGTCTTGTACCAGATGGTCCAGCTTCTTGATCGTGATGTGTCACGATTTCTCCTCGGCCTCTTCGTCCCCTTCCTCTTCCTCGGAATATAACAGGTGGCATTTTCCTGCTCCAAAACTTATTAAAATTCAAATCGAAAATAAAGACAAAAAGGAGTATTAATCCGAATTTGTCCTAAGTTCTTGTCTAGACTCAAGTATGTGCAATTGTGTCATTGAGATTAAACACATTAGGATAGTGTTTAATTCACTCAATGTTGGCTCTGATACCAACCTGTCACACCCCGATTTCCACGTGTCTCACCGGTGGGCCCGGTGGGGGATTACCGTGACGATGTTGGCAACAATATAGTCAAACCACACAATTATATAATGCACAGCGGAAGCATAAGATAAATATATATATTTCAACCTCTGGTGATAATATCAATGTATTACAGAAATTGAATATCCACAGTGGATCGTAAATAAAAGTAAGTATTGTTCCATTAGATACTGCAATCAAGCTTGCGAGGCTTATCCCGACGCTAGGGAGCTAATACCAGCCAATTACGTTTAGGTACCTGCACTTAATCTTTTTGGGGAAAATACGTCAGTTTACACTGGTAAATACATTCAACTGACACATTTGAAAATGTTTATTAAAATTGATTTGAATGCATAAGGCACAAACTCTTTTATAACTTGGGAAAATTCATAATGATCTTGTGAACGTTTTACATGTTCTTTTATGCGTTCAGTAGCCCGGGTCGTGCCGGGTTAAAGATTTATAGACACACCACGTTTGCGTAAAACCGTAGTACAGAAACCAACGGCTACGTCTTTTAGTTTTAATGTCGACACTTTATACCGGGTGTACGCCTACACCGGGATGTCGATGGTCGTGGCCATTTCGTAAAATGATGCCGAGGATATCCGGGACAACGGTCATTAAACCCCCCAAAGGCTTATAAGCAACAAAACTGTTTAAATGAGCCAATCATATTTAATCAATTAACCACCTAAGCGATGGAAGTATATAATGCTCAATCAAGCGGTATTAATATACCGTAACCCAAGCCCATATAGGGGAAATAAGTCAAAAGTATTTACCTTTGCAAGTATTAATCCTTAATTTAGATCAAGTCACCGATAGCTTTTACTGGGGCTCCTAATCTGGAACGAAGGTTTTAATTAACCTCTTAGAATCCTAACGGTCCTTGTATTAGCCGTAGCTTAAACCGGTTGATTCCGATATATAGATATGGTTAATTCGCATGAAGAGGCGAAAACCGAGAATGGAGTATGATTCGGACCCAACAAGTTCAGTGACTTGTTTTATATGGGTTTATAGTTCATACTCTGGATTTTGGGGTTCAAATAATATAATTTGACCCATATCGGCTATTGCACGAAAACTAGTTTCATGAGCCGTACCGTGTGCGCAAATAGGCGAAACGGTTAACCATAAGAGTCGTACGCTTATTTCCTAAGTCAATATGCCTTAAAAGTATTTTGGTATCAGTAGGATACCTTCCGTAATGCCCGTAACGAGTTTAAGTTATTATTATGCCCCGTAGGGGCTTTTCGGTCATTTTAAAGACTTTAAAAAGGCTTTTCGAGTTCTACAGGAAATCTGAGTTTCCCGAACAGCTTATAAAGCTTAAAATACTTTATTTATTATTTAAAATCAGTGGCAACTGGAATCGGGTCAAAAGACCTTGTAGAACTCCCGTTTCGGCCAAAAAGGGCATATTCGGTATTTACCGAACCGTAGCCATAACCGCAGGTTATGAGCAAGGTAAAAATTATTAAAAATCTTTAAAATTCCCAAAATATTATTTTACCACAGTGGGTAAAAGTTTTGGTGACGAAAACTTGGGGTAGATGGGCGTTATGCTAATTGCGCCGTTAATTACAAAACTTTCTTAAAAGTGCGCCTTTTAGCATAACTCTCATTCTAGGCCTCGGATTGACGTGAAACTTTAGGGACATGCTTATAATTTAATAAGCAAGGTTTTGGTCCGTTCACGTGTCCGAAATACTCGTTTTAATTTTAAAAGGCCGTTACGGTCAACTTTTAGGCGAATGACGGAAATGCGCTAAAGACTCGGATAACTCATGAACCGACCACAGAGGCTTATACCAACATGTGACCTGGTCCTAAGAGAGTCCTAGGGTATATTTATACCTCGCTAAAACGGGTCAGAACTGAAGTCAAAGCAAAAGTCAAACTTTTGCGACATTCGGCTCCGAACCGGTTCTATATAGTAAATGATCGATTCAAACGAGCGCAAACAGGTTTATATACTTATTATCATGTTTTATGATTGTCAAAACAGGTTCCATAATATATATATTACAGATTATGCATAAATCGCTAAAATAGCTTTCTGTTGACTTTTTAACCGCACGTTTGACTCGATAATTGACATAGTTAGAGTGGTAATCAGGGGGAACCATTTTAGAGGTTTAATACCCACATAAATACCAACTCATAACCATTTTTGATTCGTCATAAGACTGAACCATCACTGAGTTATTTTAAAGTCAAACCGTACTTACGACGGTTTGGTTTTTAGCTAAATACTAAGCATAAACTGAAGTATGAATGATCAAGGCAACTTACAGAAGTTAGGACTTGAATATGGAGCAGAGAAAAACACTTGGGAGCACTTAGAATAATCAGATGGAAGTTGTTTGAGTTGTGAGAATGATATGAGCTTAAGGTGGCTATTTATAGCCAATGCCAAGCATCTTTGATCATTACAACTCTTACAATTAGACCAGAGGTGATGGTAGGTGTCCCCTAAGTGTTATGGGTCGAGCATAGGGTGCCCATGCCCCATAATTATGTGCATGATCGTTCACAAGCTCCAAAAGCCAAGTAGTTACAAAGTTTCTGCATCTGGGCACTTTACGCGGCCCGCATGGGAGTTCCCATGCATTTTAATGCGGGTCGCCTAAAGTTCAAATAACAGACGCGAAATAGAGGAGGCTCGCGGCCCGCCTCAACTTATGTCTAAACCTTACGCGGGTCGCCTAAGGTTAAGATTTCAGGATTTTTAAATCTTTTTGTAATTATTACAGAATCTGGCCATTAATAACGAAATCTTTCGTAATGATTTACCTGACCTTTCGGTTTTGAAGGGGTAACTTTGCGGTTTGGCCCTCGGTTATTTACCGATAGGGGCCTCGTGTTAATTACCCGCATTATTAAGTCCCCGGTTTATTTATTAATTATTTTGGAAAGCCTTAACTTTCACTGTTGACGCTTTTAACCCTTCTTCTACGAATTCGATCGTAACTTTCTCGTTTCATATCGAAACTTCGCGAGGTTCATATATATTATTTTAGTGAGGGTATAATACCGTTACAAAGTCTTTGGAACGTTAAAGGGTCACTCAGAGGTATTATTAAACATGTTGACACAGTTAACCCCTGTAGTTTGTAATCTCTCACTTTCTTCCGCGTTTTATTTTTGTACGATCTATAATTTATTCATTTGAAGGTTTAAGCATTATTTAGGGATACTATACAGTATATTTACCCTTGTTGACATTTATAACCCTCGAATTTATATACTTTCAAGGTTTGTCAAAATTAGTCCTTTATTTATTATAGATGCCACGTGTAAACAAATGACACGTGTTAACACATCATTGGCCACAAAAAATCGAGGTGTTACAGTTCATGACCCTCCTTGTTGTTTATAACAACAAGTGTAGTGGTGAACAATAGAGGTGCCTAAATGGAAGCTTGTTCTTCCTACCTCATGTATGTATTCTATGACACAAAGAGGTACCTAAATGGAGACATTAATCTCCTACCTCATGCTTGAATCATAAGACTTGTAAACTATATAATATCTAAGTTATTCTATATGTATACATCTAAGTAACTAAGACTTGATGATGACTTAATAGTTATTTGTTAAGTGGACGTTACATCATCTATGACCATGCCCTTGTTACGACTCTAATGGATCTTAGAATCCATGAAATCATACCAACTCTTTTGAGTTTCAATAGTGTCAAGAACAAGAGTTATGCGTACAAGATGATTATTTTCACCTATGTTACTTTCTATATATTAAAAACTCCGAATCTATAATCTTCCGTTATACGCCAAACTCACACACCTACGTTTCCTTGTGTAGAAGGACAAGGTGCTCCGAACTAATTCATCTACAAACTTGCTCTCGGAATTTCAAGTCACCACTTGTAAACCGTGAGTATACTCGTACTTTTCCCCTTTTTACTTTTACTACTTTTGGGGTGTAACATGTTTACCTATTGAAACTTACACATGAACTTTTGTCTAAACACATGAACATTCCTATAACATGCTTGTATATGTGATGACTTGATACTTTAAATTTGGGTGATTCTTATGTGTTGAACTTATCATTAACTTCGTACGAGCCAAACCTTGACATATGTAGCGCTATAGGATTAACGACC
Organism: Helianthus annuus; assembly: GCF_002127325.2. Lineage (NCBI taxonomy): Eukaryota > Viridiplantae > Streptophyta > Magnoliopsida > Asterales > Asteraceae > Helianthus > Helianthus annuus. The sequence goes on from NC_035438.2 coordinate 33,230,297, forward strand.
CGTCTCTACTGAAACTTTGGTTATGTCATGAGCAAGTTGCGTTTTCTTGGTTTGATATGTTATACACATGCCATATTTAATGTTTATCTTGAATCGCATGCTTGCTATGAGGAATTGTTCACACTTTTATCTTATGCTATGTATGTACCAAACTTGTATACTCGCCTTTGCTTTTGCATTGAATTATTTTAAACATGTTACAGGTTGATGAGGACGATGCTAAGAAAAGAAATAGCGTTGATGCCTAGATACACATATAGACGTTAGGGTTTAATATGTTGTATCAAATTTTGTTATGTTATCATGTTGTTTCGTTAAACTTGTTGTATTTGAATTTCTTGTAATGTTGACTATTTGAAGTTATGAAATGAAATGAAATTTGGATTTTCTAAATATTGTCACAAATAGCGTTATGATGTCTCTAGCAATCTTCACACTTCGTCTCATCCCGATGTTTCCGCCATTGGTTGGGGTGTGACAAGACGGGTCGTCTTTAGTCGGTGGTTCAGATGTGATGTGATCAAGGACCTCGTACCCGCGTGCATGAAGGTTAAAAAGCTTCACCCACGCAGAATACGTGACCTTAGTACCATCCAGAATGCGTACTTTCTTCTGGATGTCAGTGACCGTGCATACCTGGTGAAGAGTGACCGGTGGTTTGGCAGTGTTGGATGTATCAGTGTCTTTGTTAGTCATTGCTGCAGAAAGACAAAACACAAGGGTGGCCAGCGACTGAAAGTGTAGGGTCGAAACCCAAACAGAAAAGAAAAAGGAGCGACTGCATTAGGGTTCAGAGCGGAGGCGCTCTGATACCATGTAAGTTTTCTAATAATTTGATGATTATCATTGATCACAAAAGGGGTATAAATACAAAGATACAATCGGAAAAATAGGAAACAATATCTCGTATAACTGGAGAGATATTTACAGAATATACAAAATAATGCACATAAATTATTGCTTAATTTATTCCGCTAATAAAAGAGGCTATGAATGAAAGGATGGCAAACATTGAAGCGATGCTAAAAGCTAGGTTTCAAAACGTATAATTATCGAATTAGGTTTCAAAACGTATAAATACTTTGTTTTGAATATGTATTTTGTTATGATAACTTTGGTATTTGATGTTTCAAGTGCGATGTTTTATATAATTGTGAAAATTTGATAATATGTAAAATTTAAAATTGACATTATATGCAGGTTAAAATAGAAAATGGATAAAAATAATTTTTAAAAAATAAATAGAAATTGCGACGGCAAAAATGGTCGCAATTTTTCAAAAGACAGGCGGTCGGAAAACGGTCGCAGTTTGTAAAAGACAGGCATTCGGAAAACGATCGCAGCTTGTAAAAGGCATGCAGTCGGAATACGGTCGCTTCAAGACCGTCGCAACCGAAGTCCCACAAAACCAGGAACAGGCGCAATATTTGTGACCATTATTAAAGTCGCAAAACCCGGGTCGCAAAAGATAGTAGCAGTCGCAACTTAGTCGGAATAGAGCATTTGCGACGGGTGTTTTTCCCAATTGTAGTTCCGGTCGGAAAACGGTCGCAACAGGGCAATTGCGACCGGTTTGCGACCAAAATTACGGTCGGAAAAACCTAGTTTTCTAGTAGTAGGCTACAACCTCTTTGATCTTTACGTATACAAAAAACCAAATTTGTTGATGATTTTATTTAATTAAAATGAAGCTAAGAATATCATCAGTTGGCTTACTATTTAATTGCCTTTCCTTTTAGAAAAACTAGTTTTCATAAACTCCCTCCAAATACAATATAAAAACTTTTCTGTGTAGACACACCTCCCTGCCCCTTGGTCCACCCATAGTCACTACCACTCTCACATTTGATGCTAGTCTTTCAAAAAGCAAATTCCAACCGCCATATTCATTTCAAATTTTGAAATTTCAATATCTATATAAACAACCACCTCTCTTCTAGCCTCTAGGCAAATGAAATCAAAAATATTAGAAAAGCTCCCAATATCCTCCGCTAAGTAGCAAACAATGCCTCAATTTGATGATATTACTCCGAATCAAGGTTAGTCCATCTTTCAAGCGCGCACGTTAACTATATATATTTGGATCATCAATGGATAAATATAGTGTGTATGTAATGATATGTAGACATATTTATCTCCATCTATTGCTGCAAAATATTCGCTTCTTCTTATGTTTGCATCTTGTGAAGTTACATCATGTTGATTATAGTTAGTCTGTCATGAAATGCAATCGATTCAAATACGTATTTGAAACTTGGAATTAGCTCTAAAATTAGAGTAAATTGCCAAAATCGTCCCTGAGGTTTGGGCATGTTTGCCATTTTTATCCAAAACAACTTTTTTTTTGTACCATATAGTCCTTCATTTTTAGGATTTTTTGCCATTTTCATCCAAACGTCTGACCTTTTTTTTTTTTTGCCAAAATCGTCCCTGAGATTTGGGATTTTTTTGTGATTTTCATCCAAATGTTTAATAGAAAAAATAAAGCAAATTAGATGTGTGGATGAAAATGGCAAAAAATTCCAAAAGTGAAGGACTATATTGTACAAAAAAATTGTTTTCGATGAAAATGACAAACATGCCCAAATCTCAGGGACGATTTTGGCAATTTACTCCTAAAATTATCTAAAAATTTGATGCATATAGTGTATTTGCATATAATTTAGCCTTAAGCTGTTTTAACTCTTTAATACATAATTCATTACTCAATCATCAAGCATTAGTACAGTATATATGATATTAGTTCAAGATCTTCTGAAAGCATACAAGCATTACATATTAAAGTACTTGAAAACAAAAAGGGACATTTACTTATTATCACAAGCATTCTATCTTACAAGACTCGAAACATTTTCATCACACGATGAGTTCATATCATACTTCTTCCTGGCATATTCAACCAAGTGCAGCATCATCCCATACTTTGTTTGTCTTCTATAGTTCCAACACCAAGTCTGACAAAAAACATAAACAATGGGTCATATATATATATAATATAGTAGGAGACCATAACAACCATATTCAGACCATATGATACTTACAGTCTGCATCAGATTTGATCCAGCATTCTCTATTCCCATTTGAATCACTGGCACCACATGTCATGTTGCCTTTTGTGTTGTTTGCAGTCTTTTTAGAAATATCCTGAGGAAACATAGGGATGTCTTCCCCAGAATGCATTTGGTTTCTTTTTTTATACCCATCGTCGTTCACGGAGGTGCAGCTCATCGCAAACCTGGAACGGTTTTGAGATTTTGGTGTGTTTTCTGGATGGACTTTTCTATGGAATATATGTAGGATCTGCATTTAAGATTAGTTAGGAAACTTAACTGAAAGTTTAACAGTTTCATGTCACATGCAACTTACCTCAGACCATTAGGTGATTAAGGGAGTGTTTGCATTTGCTTTTTGTTACTTATTTTCTGATTGTTGCAATTTTTAAGTTGCGATGATCAAATCTAAGTGTTTTATTTGGGGAACTTTTTTTTTTTTTTTTTGAACGGCAAATTTGGATCACTGACGGACCACTGGAGTATCATCGTGCCACCAGCGGAACCACCCGATCATATCCATCTCCATTAGGCATAATGCCTATACGCCAATTCAGGAGGAAACCCAATAAATATGGGAAAACCCCCCTTGTGGGAATTGAACCCAAGACCTATTGGTCTTAAAGTCTTATCCCACCACCAAGATGCCACTAGGCTATAAAGCCATGGAAAAATATATAGTTTTATGCTACTTGTAAAAGAACTTGCTTTCCCATTTTTTAACATAACTTAAGAAACTTTTAATCACATTAAACTAGAGCCTCTCATTTTTTTCTTGAAAAAGGTCCCTTTTTTAATAGTTCATTAGATGATCACAACAATGTGCTTTTTGTGGTGGCCCATTTTGTTAATTATAACTTTTTTTGGACTCGTTTTGGTAACCATTATTTTCTTTTGAAAGGCCCACTTTTATTGCTATGTTTGACATTTACCATATATGATTATTAGATCTTCAAACTATAGAAGCACATCCAATCATCCATATACCAACTCCCACAACTCATTTCACTATGGCTAAATTATGCAGTGCAATAAGAGGTTGACAATTCATGACACTACTTGAAACACAACAAAAAACTAGACACGATAATAATCAGGTTTTAGATTGTCATGGTCAGGTTGTACAGTTATCAAACAAGTCGATCCATTTAAAATTTGAATAAAAAAATAAAAAATAATAATAATTTATAAGTTCAATGCCAACCCGTTTAACCTATTTATAACTTTATTACAACTTCTATACGACCCGTTAACATGTTTACAACCTATCTAACCCGATTACACCTTAATTACAACCCATTTATCGCCTGCCAACCAGTTTACACAGGTCTTGTCGTGTCTGGGTCAAGATTGATGTCTTTGATACGAATAAATTTACATGTCGTACGTGTTTGGTTTCATCAATACAACCCAACCCGACACAATTTCCACCCGTACTGCAATGACTTACATAAAGCTGAAATATACATACCTTATTCAGTTTCTTATCAGCTGAAGCAGTATCAATGGTTCCTCCAGAGGCCTTTTTTCCTTTAAGTATCTTTTTCATTAGGTGGACAGCAGACTTTTCAGTTTCTTTATCTTTCTCCTTCATTTTCTCAACCCTGTTGCATTTATTCCCATTATTTTCTTCAGCCAATTTAGTTTTCTGAAACAACTCCCCAAGTGATGTCCTATGTTCCTTCTTTCCACTAGTTGTTTCAGGCAGCCCAACAGTTGAACCAAACAGATAACCCTGAAGCGGGCACGCAACCGACCCATACTCGCTTTCAGAAGCTTCTAGAGGCTTCCCACTAAGCGTAATCGTACTGCCGTGGCTGCTTCTTCCATTACTAACGTAACTGTTTCGCCCAGATGAATCGTCTTCTTTCCCTTCAGCGATTAACACCTTTTCCAGCTCATCGTTGAAGAACTGCAGCTCATTTTCGGTTGCTTCGGTTTCCTTTTCCATTATGTATTCAACTGATGTGGAAAAGGTAGGTGTTGCTGGATCACTAGTGACCGGATCCATTCCAAGCGTCCCTATCGCTAGAAATCCATGAAAAAGTTCAGAAAGTGCTTCCGAGGATTCTTCCTCCATATGTTCGTCATCTGCACTCACGGCTTCTAGACACGCGAACGATCTTCGAAGCTGGTTTTCTCTTGATTTGTTGGACTGTTTGGTGTAATAGTTTGACTTTGGATAGTAGTCAAAGTCATCAAGTGATGGTTGGCCCATTAAACAATTGCATGGGTTCCCTGCAAAGTAATCTCATTAAATCAAGAAATATGTAACAAAATAACTAACAATATGTTCATGATCATTTAATGGCATACCTGTAGTAAATTCTTTCAATGGCTCTCCATTTCGAAACTTGCGGTGCATCCAATCTAGCAGCTGTTACGTAAACATAAAAAACATATATGAGTCGAAAAAGGGTTTACATAACTACATTGTATCGATGTATTTCAACAAAACTAAAACTTACCTTCATTTTTTTAGTTGTTACTCACTCAACTTCTGACAAGAATGAAGAAGAAAAAATGGTTTCTTATGTTAATAAGATGTGTTGAAGGTCAATTTTAATTGTTGGTGAATACAAACATGAAGAAAATAACAAAGATTTGGTTGTATACTTGTCTAAAGATCACATTATTGGCCCATTAGTCAGCAATCTCTGGGCCAACAAGCTGTTTCATGTTTGCATATATACATCTTCCATGTGCCATAAGCTTTAACTATCCAACATTCAGTTCACTTTTTCTGTTCATTATTTATGTTACATTACAGTCCTATTTACCTGATGCTAAATATGATTGAGATGTGACACATGATTCACCTTTAGTTTATTGTTACTAACTACAACTAAAATGGACCTTCATGTTATTTGCTGACGCGTCATAGTTCGCAATGTAAAAGTCTGAAACCGACCTTCATTTTATCACCAAGGTACAAACATATATGGAGGTAATCCTAGAATTAATTAACAGATTTGCATTTGTAGCAACCGCATAAAGGCAAATGAGTCTAACTTAAAACGGGTATAACTTTTTAACCAGCCTAGAGTTACATGGCTTGTAAAATATGGACGGAAACAGCATAATGGGCCAGACGTTATGACAAATAGTCATAGGTGGTTTGCGACTCTCAGACTCGAATTCTTTCATGTGGAACATCTATGCTAACTTTTACCGTTTTCTCCAACTTTGGTCATTTTGATTGATTCCGTTTTCTTTACAAAAAACGATGAATTGTGGCTTTTATTAGTTCTTAAGTTCATTTAGCAATTTAATTTCATTTATAGGTTGCCCGTTTTCATTTCTCGGCGCTCTGCGTCAAAAACAAAGGGATATAGGCCATTTTTAATAAATTTAGATCATGCCGGTTTAGGTGTGTCTACTATTACATGAAATGCTGCTTGCAATCCAAACAAGTGGGAACAAGTGTTTGTTATTACTTCTAATGGTTTAGTTAATGGTCACATTAAGCATGGCCCCACAAATATGTATGCTTATTTATGGCCTAATAGGATCGGAAGATCGAAAACAATTCGATGTGCATGGACATAATATCTTGTTTGGCTGAAAAAAATATCTAATAGCTTATTTCTTCTATCATCATGTAACCATTAGGTGACAAGTTCACTTCTTTATGGTATTAAATAATAAAAGAGTTGATTAGACATAATTTAGAGCCATTGTGATCTAGTAGATATTTATGTCATCCTTCTTTATTAGAAAGTTAAGATACACGATTTTGACACTTAGTGACACTTTTATACAAGGGAAATATTTCGGTCAGAAATGGGTTAGATTGGTATATTTATCTCTTCTCTTTGTTTACTTTGCTTCATTGGCACCTGCTCTCCCACTTGTTATTGATGTTGGTATTGTGTCATGTTCACATGGCATTATTAGTGTACTTTTGTTAAAAAGGACCAAACACTTGGAAAAATTAGTTTAGGGACTTTATTAACTTAAAAATTGTTAGATCTTAATTAAGTAAAATACAGTTTGTGCTAATTGCCTTCAAGTAGAAGCTGGATTCAAACTTAAGACCTCTGGCAGATGGAATCATGTGTCACGTCTTGTGTTTGATTTTGTTTTATAATATATAATAAGCATTCTTTTAAAATAACACTAAAAATATATACAACATATATTATCTTTCGTTCACTTGTTACCTCGACTTGCACACCGTATGGATTTGTTGCGCCCTTTAACCTTTTGGTCTCACGCCTTCGGGTTTACAATCATAAAGTGTGTTCATTCACTTGTACGGTATTTAGAAAATAAAAGACTATAATTATGAATAAAACTTGTGACTTCATGGTGACATAGGAAAAGCAAAAGTCAAATAAAAATAGAGGTGATCTAGAAGGGCCCTTGAACGTGAAAGAAAATTGCTTGGCGATATATTTTAATTATGAGATCATGTAAACTCAAGTGTCGTGTTTGTTGGTTTGTGTATGGAAAGATTTAAAGGACATGGATGATATGATAAGCTAACTACCATCATGGCCTATGTTTGTCACCTATTATATGACTCATATACATATTGAACAAGAAAGTGTCGTTCATGACCCCCCCTTAATGGGTTGGGGACAGCATTACTAAGGTGGCCGATCGACTTCAACCCTATTTCTTTTTAGAGTAAAATAAGTGAAGTGCATAAAATGAGTTTATTATTACAATTCCATACTCGAAAACAAGTCTTGCAACAATGATCATGCGTTCGATATACACATTTTGTGAACATGTGTGGAAATATACACACGTGCATGCACGAACAAAAACGGCATGCAACGATTTGTATAAGGTGATACGGGGTGGGAACGTTATGATCCGTGATACATTTCTATCACTCGTGGAACACCGCCGCCGGCACTTCCATAATGAGTGATAGAGTATCACTCGTTATATATATAACGCGTTGAAAAACTTTGGTGATGAATGTGTATCTTGTACATTGTGCATTAATACTTGTACATTGGAATCTCATCACTAGTGATACCACCCCCCTACATTTCTATCACTAGTGATAGAATATTGGGTGCTGACATGGCATGATTTGATTGGATAGTGGGAGTAATAGAAACTATCACTAGTGAACCACCCCTCCTCCCCTAAGAGACATGTGACATGGTTGAAAATTCTCTTTGCTACACTTGAAACCTTTCATTATAATATGTCAGCTTAATTGGTTGAAAATTTACTTCGCTACATATGAAACCTTTCATTATAATATGTCAGCTTACTACAAGAGTCTGCAATTCCATTATGAGATTTCGTCACCAATGGAATGTTGAGAAATCAGATCAAAAAAACACTATGAACAATTATAAGACTTGTTAAAAGTGCAAGAACAATAAAAAAACATAATAATATTACATAATTAACTTGATGTGTGTGAATGGACTATGATCACGTCCAAATTAGTTATTTGAAATTTTATTGATTCTAATTTTGATATAAGAGTAAACTGCCATTTTGCTCTCTATGGTTTGGGCACTTTTGCCTTTTTAGTCTAAATCTCAAACTTTTTAAATCTGCGTCCCTGTGATTTCAGTTTTGTTACCATTTTGGTCCAAAAGTGAAATCTGACCAGATTCCCCAAATTAAACCCCCCTGTTTTGTCCTTTTCCTCAGGGGTAATTTTGTCATTTTCGTTTTATTATAACTGGTTATTAATTAAATTAACCCTATAAAAGCAGAACCTTCTTCGTCTCCCCAAAATCCCAAACCCTAATTCTTGCTAACAAGAGCGAATCTTCATCTCAAACAAAAACGAATCTTCACCTCAAACAATCTTGCCACCACCTTGAAGTGTCAAGCCAGTAATTAAGCACAATATTTTAGAATGCATGCACTTCATTAACTGAAACAAGCTCTAAATAGCCGAACAATACAACGGCTAGAAACAGAAACAACTAAAACCTAGGAACACGTAACCACTACTCAAGACCTACTATGCAACTAATAGACTCAACTAAAAACCCGGACAAAACAAGAGACCCGGAACAAACTAGTGACCCGGATAACCTTTATTCAACAGAATCCAAAACCCACGTATGCATGCATGACCCAATATCTCCTCCCCTAATCAAGATCTTCAAGAAGCATCTTGATTAATCTCACAAATGCCCACACCTTCCTTGAATCCAATGTATGTCTCTTCTTTGACTGGCTTTGTCGTCCCATCGGCTAGCTGATCTCTGGTTCCACAGAATTCAAGACCAATCACTTCTTTGTTCACAAGCTCCCTTAGATAGTAATAGCGAATGTCTATGTGCTTTGTTCTTCGATGCATGACTGGATTTTTTGACATTTTAATGGTAGAGGTGTTGTCACAGTAAATTTTGATTGTTGTCACCTTTTCACCCATTTCTTCAAGCAGACCTCTCATCCAGACGCAGTGACATACACACACCCCAGCTGCAACATATTCCGCTTCAGTGGAAGATAGAGTTACCACATCCTGCTTTCTTGAACACCAACATACTGCAGCTCCACTCAACAGGCATACATAACCTGATGTGCTTCTTCTATCCTCACTATCTCTAGCATAATTGCTGTCTGCATACACTGTCAAGCCATCTTCCTTTCCCTTAACATACTTCAGTCCCAAATTGCATGTTCCTTTCACATACCTCAACACCCTCTTGGCTGCCAGCAAGTGATCTTCCTTAGGTTTTGACATAAACCTCGATATCAAACTTACCACATACATGAGGTCTGGTCTAGTCACAGTTAGATACATGAGACTTCCTACAAGACTTTTATAGAGAGTCTCATCTATATCCTCCCCTGAACCTAACTTGGTCAATACTGCCCCTGGTACAATAGGCATATGCACCGAGTTAGCTTCTTCCATACCGAATCTCTTTATCACCTCTTTTGCATACTGCCTTTGACTGATCTCAATGGCAGTTTCAGTTTGATTAACTTCAACTCCAAGGAAGTATCTCATCTGGCCAAGGTCTGTCATGCTGAATTCCTTCATCATGGATTCTTTAAACTAGCACCCAACATTTCATCATTTCCAGCAAATATTAAATCATCAACATACAGACTTACCATGAGAATCTTGTTCCAAACTTTCTTTATGAACAAGGTGTGATCATGATCACTCTTCTTAAACCCTTCCTTCTTGAAATACGTCTCTATCCTGTGATACCATGCCCTTGGAGCCTGCTTCAATCCATAAAGGGCCTTCTTCAATTTGTACACTTTGTTTTTACTTCCATCCTTTATGAACCCCTCTGGTTGCTCTACGTATACAGTCTCTTGCAGTTCACCATGAAGGAAGGCACTCTTAACATCCAATTGGTACACCTTCCAGCTTCTTTTTGCCGCAATTGCAAGAAATATCCGGATGGTATCCCACCTTGCAACAGGTGCAAATACTTCAGTGTAATCAACTCCATGCTTTTGTTTATACCCTTGACCACGAGTCTAGCCTTATGCTTTTCAACCTCTCCCCTTTCATTCAACTTTGTTTTGAATACCCATTTTACCCCTATGGGTTTCATTCCAGGCTCCATGTTTACCAGTTCCCACATCCCATTTCTTTCAATAGCTTCAATCTTTGAGTTCATTGCCGCTACCCACTTACTTTCTTTGGCTGCTTCTTCATAGCTTGCAGGATCTTCATTTGTACTATACATTGCCATCATATCTTCTTCAGCATAGCTTGTATAGTAGTCATTCATCCAAGCTGGAGTTTTCTTAGTACTGGTAGAGGTATGGTGTTCTAAACTGGTGGATTGTTGACCTCGAGGCTGTTCAGCCACTGAATCAGGAGAAGTCTTGTCATTTTCAAGGCTTTCAGTTGATGGCTCACCACTTTCTGATGCGGGGTTATGATTAGTCAGAGGAGAGTTTTCTGAGTCAACTGTCTCTCTCTCCTGATCACCTTTTGTACTTTCATCTTCAATTACCAAATCCTGCATATCTTTTTCTTTCACATTCCAGTCCCACTTTCCTTCTTCATCTAAAATGACATCTCGGCTTATGACTATCTTTTTAGAGATAGGGTCATAAAGCCGATAAGCCTTTGATTCTGAGCTTATTCCCAGAAATATGCACTTATGACTCTTATCATCCAACTTGGTTCTCAATTGAACAGGCACATGAGCATAACATATGCTTCCAAACACCCGAAAGTAACCTACATTGGGCTTCCTTCCTATCCATAACTCCTCAGGAACTTTATCATCAAGACTGCGACTCACACACCTATTCAGTACATGACATGCCCACATTGCAGCCTCTGCCCAGAAGTATTTTGGCATGTTCTTTTCAGATAGGAGACACCTTACCATATTCATAAGGGTTCGGTTTCTCCTTTCTGCCACCCCATTCTGTTGGGGTGTGTAGGCAGCAGTCAATTGTCTTTTAATGCCCTCTTTTTCACAATAAATCTTAAACTCTTGTGAGGTAAACTCACCCCCTATCACTCCTCAGTGTTTTAATTTTGTTTCCAGTTTCATTTTCGACCAACGCTTTGAATCTTTGAAAACACTTAAATGCTTCCCCTTTTGTGGATAACATGTAAACCCAAGTCTTCCTAGAATAATCATCTATGAAAACCAAGACATACCTCTTATTGCTCTGAGACATAGGTGTGATGTGCCCACAAATATCTGTGTGAACAAGTTGTAGCCTTTCAGTTGCATGCCACCTGGTCTTCTTTGGTATCTCCACCCGATTTTGCTTTCCCAGAGCACACACTTCACAGGCTTGCGTCTTTTCTGCTGTCTTTGGTATCCCAGTAACCATGCCTTTGAACTGCATGGTTCTGAGAGCCTTGTGATTCACATGTGCATACCTTTTATGCCACAGATCTTCTCCCGTGATTGTCTGCATGCATGTTGCCGGATCACTCGGTGCAACAAACACTGGAAACATCCGATTCTTTGTCATCTTGGAACTCAGGATCAACCCCCTAATTGGATGAAACACTTTACCAATCCCTTCCCTGAAGATAAAGACAACTCCTTTATCCTGAAGTTGTCCCACGCTTATCAAATTTGATGTTAACTCTGGTGCATAATACACATTAGTGACAGTTTGTGCTACCCCATCAACCATAAGCCTAACATCTCCAATTCCTTTCACTTCTAACCTCTTATCATTGGCTAACTTCACTGAGTGAGAGAAGCTTTTGTCAAGTCTTGTAAACCATGACTTATGTCCAGTCATATGATTTGAACACGCCGAGTCAAGAAACCATACCTTTTCTTTCCCTTCCTTTAAGGTTTCTGACACAGCCATCAACATCTTTTCTTCCTTTTGATACTTCTCAATATCAATGGTGGCCATCAGCAGGAACTCTTCGTTCTCATCATACTCAGCATAGTTTAGAGAATTTTCTTCTGTAGGACATTCATACTAGAAGTGTCCTAGTTTATGGCATTTGTAACATTCAACCATGGATTTATCAAAGGATCCACGGCCACGCCCCCTACTTCTTCCTCTAGCTGGTGTAGATCTGCCTCTTCCACGACCTCTTCCGAATGAGCCTTCTTGTTCCACCTTAAGAACTTGCTCTTCACTTGGTTTTTTCAGAATTTTCTGTTCATGCACCAGGAGAGAGCTTTGTAGCTCATCAACCGTCATGACATCCAGATCCTTAGATTCCTCAATTGAGCAAACTACAAAATTGAAGTTTTCAGTGAGGGTTCTTAGGATCTTCTCCACGATCTGCACATCTGTCATTACTTCACCACACATCCTCATTTCATTCGCTGTCACCATCACCCGACTCACATAATCATTGATGCCTTCTCCATTCTTCATTTCAAGAGTCTTAAAGACTCTTCGAAGCCTTTGCAGTTGAGCACGCTTCACCCGAGCACTCCATTGATACTTGGTCTTCATGGCATCCCATACTTGTTTTGAGGTTTCCTTCTTGGTGATCGTCTTCAGAATTGCCTTGTCGATGGACTGGAAGAGATAATTCAGCACTCTTAGATCCTTCAACTTGTTGTCTTCGAAATGTTTCTGTTGGACAGGAGTGGCTTGCTCTCCAGGTTTGATCACCTGGTATCCTTCTGACACAACAATCCAGCATTCCTTCGAGCGAATCAAGTTTTCCATAACCATACTCCAATGGTCATAATCGTCAAACTTGGGCATATGGGTTGCTGAAAATTGATTTCCTTCTTCCGCCATTGAATACAACCGCAGTCGTATCTTCTGTTTTTCTCAGCACTCTAATGGATCTCACAAGTTGCGCTCTGATACCACTTGAAGTGTCAAGCCAGTAATCAAGCATAATATTTTAGAATGCATGCACTTCATTAACTGAAACAAGCTATAAATAGCTGAACAATACAACGGCTAGAAACAGAAACAACTAAAACCTAGGAACACGTAACCACTAGTCAAGACCCACTATGCAACTAACAGACTTAACTAAAAACCCGGACAAAACAAGAGACCCGGAACAAACTAGTGACCCGGATAACCTTTACTCAACAGAATCCAAAACCCACGTATGCATGCATGACCCAATACACCTCCTCCTTCACCGCCACCACCGTCACCCTCACCACCTCCGTGCTCACCCTCACCATCCCCACCACATTACTCTTCGCCACCGCCACCACTAAAGCAATCACCGCCGCCACCACCACATTCATCTCCGCCACCTCCACCGCATTATTCGTCCCCACATTACTCTTAGATCCGGACTGCTGTTTCTGAACTGCCACCGATCAATCCGACTTTCTTCTTGCAACCGGAGCACCGATTCACCACGCCCCGCTTGAAACAGTTGCCGGCTCTCGCTCACCGGCTCCGTCGCCTCTAGGCTCCGATTCTTGCAAGATATGGTCGTTTGTGGCTAAGATATTGATCGGAGGTGACGTCAGCGTTGTTCTTCAGATCCGATCTATGGTAGTTTGTGACTGAGATATTGATCGGAGGTGAGCATAAGGATAAGGTTTCAGGAACCTTGAGCTCAGTTCTTCTTTCTCTCTCTTCTGATGAGCCATGGCTGGTTGGGATGAGAGAGAGAGGTTTGGTCAAAGATGGAATGGTTTGACTTTGATATCTAGTGATGTTCAAAATGTTGTGGTTGGATACTGAAACTCAAAATTTGCAGATGAATTAGGGTTTGTGTTAGGGTATTTGGGGAAGATGATGTCTTTTTATAGTGTCAAGGTTGATTAATTAAGTTATATATATATTTAATGCTTAAAATGATTAAAATGCCACTGAACAAAAGGACAAAACAATCAGGTTGCAACAGTCAAAATAGGGGTTTTTTGGATTTTGGACTAAAATGGCAATAAAAGTGAAACCACATGGACCCAGATTTAAAAAGTTTGAGATCTGGACTAAAATGGCAAAAGTGCCCAAACCACGGGGACCAAAATGACAGTTTACACTTGATATAAAGTTGATAAAACATTTCACATATTTATATACTATTATTTTGTAACATGTTAGTGTTGGTGTTAGTTGTACCCTATGCATAAACTGCTTTTTGTGCTCATTTATGTTGTACAACATTTACATAATTTGTAGAGACTTTTTCTTGGTTGCCTTGGTGTCTTCTATTGGTTGGGTGTATAATCTACTTTAATTTATTGTTGAATGGTTAACATTATCCAAATTTTGAGAAAGCTGATTTATTTGGTCTTTTTCCCTTTCTTTTTTTATTGCCTCTTGGTCAAATCAAACAAGATGTAAGTTAATTTACAATTTTAAAAGGGAAAATAGCCAAATTAGCCAAGTCTTGGTCAACTTTTCAAAAATAGCCAAGTCAAACGTCTTGTGGAGACGCCACAAAAAGTGTCTAGCGTCTTGGCGGCTGACCCCGGTAAGTTTACATAATTTAGGGATAAAACCCCGGTAATTTTACAATCATTTGATTTCACTGGGAAATCTTTTATTTTACAAAACATGTTTCTTTATTTTATCATGAGCCACTTTCTTAAGCTTGTAGTGCTTCACGGCACTTTTCCTGGATCATAACAGATCACCTGAAACATGTTTGAAAAAGGTTTTGTCAGCGGGAAATACTGAGTGAGTTCATTCAGGTTTTTATAAAATGACCCTTAGTTATAAAATTACAGCATAAGAGCGATTACAATGGTTTATATCTTATTTTTATCTGGCGCCGTGTCACAATGGTGACATGTCACAATGGTGACGATGGTCATACCACTATTAGGTCAATGAACCCAAATAGTGATGATTATCTCTAGTAGGTCAATGAACCTAACTGGGAGAAAATTAGTAATGTGCACAATACCCCACTAGCCAGGGATTCAAGATATCCACGACTTAGTCCCTGTAATTATAACTTTTGAAAATAATTTGGAGTATCGTAAAACAGTTGATAAAAAGAGAATGACTCACATTGCAGATTTAACGAGCAGTGTATAAGCCTACTGATTTAGCCTTGTTTAACCTAATTTTAATAACAATGCACACAAACTGGGTTAGTAACTAATACAGCAGTTACGACAATTCACGAGATTAAACCCTCACAACGATTAACAAAGTGCAATACTTAACAATTCAGCGGATTCACAACGAATGACAGAGTATAGCCCGAGTTCGGACAGCACTCAAACATTCAAGTCGAAATCACGACGAATGACAAAGTATAAACTCAATTTGAGCAGCACTTAATCATACGTTGGATAGTTTCAATCGATCGGACGTTGAATCGTAATAGCGATTGTTGGGATTGAATCCTATCAGAGGAACAGATAATAAAAGCCAAAACTGGATCAGAGCAGTGGATCCTGAATAAGCAGATGTTGATATACAAATCTCTCCCCTTGAAAGTGATTACAACTACTGATGACCTCCTATCTGCTGATCTTGCTAAACTGCTGACCCATAACTGCTGCTCAACTGAATAAGCAGATGTTGATATACAAATCTCTCCCCTTGAAAGTGATTACAACTACTGATGACCTCCTATCTGCTGATCTTGCTAAACTGCTGACCCATAACTGCTGCACAACTAAAGATCTGATGGAAGACTAAAGTCCTGCTGATTCAATCTACTGCCTTGAGTCAAGCACTGCTGATCCGGACAAGTGCTGCTGGGTTCACAGTAGTAGAAGGTTGCAGCAGCTGTTCTAAAGTTTGTTTTGTAATAGAATGTATTAGCAGTAGTTAACACAAGCAGTGTCTGTATAGATCAGAGGTTAGAGTTTGTTAGGAGGTTAGATGTCACTTTCATGGTGACGTCAGCTAAGATGCTCAGTAGTTTGCAAGTGCCTATAAATAGTTCAGTACTTTGTACTGTTCTATTAGCTCTTTGCATCATTCGTCTTCTTTGCACGAACAAACTACTGAGCTCTGGCTGAGGGGGAGTTTGCAATCACTCATCAATCATTGTAATCGTGTTTGAAATAAATTCAATCTTTCGGTTCATTGTGTAAAGATGTTTGATAAAAGTATTACTCTCGTTTGATTGTATGCAAAGTTTGTTTTCATCTTAATTTCCGCTGCACACTCATCCATTTTCATCTTATTTACAAACATAAAATACAATCAAGAACAAACTCAGATCCAACAATTGGTATCAGAGCTAGAACAGTCAAATTTGATTTAACAATCATTTTGACGTAAATAGTTCAGCTCAAAACAGTTGATAATGATCGTTTGTTCGTCGTTGAAAAACAGAGTAAGGATTAATCACCATTAAAGTTGATTTCTCAGTACCTGTAAAACAACAAGAATGACGTCACAATCTCAGGACGATAAAAACAACATTGGTTCTCTTTTTAAACCACCTATGCTAAAAAGAAATGAGTACAACATCTGGCAGAGGAGGATAGGTCACATCCTCGCTCAACAAAGCACAGGTTGTTGGAAGTCTGTCATCTTTGGTCCTCATGTTCCTACAGTGCCAAGCGCTGAAGATGCTAAAAAACAAGTTCCAAAACCTGTTGAAAATTATACTGAAACAGACTATCAAAAATTTGAACTAGATGCTAAAGCGTTTAGTATCATAGCATCAACGCTGCCCAACGAAATATATGCTGGACTGTTACATTGTGACAGTGCCAAAGAGTTGTGGGACGCGCTTAAGGAACAGTTTGGGGGTACCGAAGAAGTCATAGAAAACAATAGGGAAATCCTGAACCAACAGTATGAAACATTTTGTCATGTTAAAGGTGAATCACTGACGCAACAATTTGAGCGTTTCAGTTGTCTCATCAGTGAACTGAGGCTTGTTAAAACCACTTTTACAAACTCTTTCCAACTTTCTACTCTCAAATGGTTTCAAAAGAGGTACCATTGATAAAACACTGTTTCTTAAATGGAGAGGGAAAGATCTAATGATTGTCCAAATTTATGTGGATGACATTATTTTTGGAAGCACATGTACCAAAATGTGTGAAGAGTTTAGAGAACTCATGACAGCTGAGTTTGAAATGAGTGCAATGGGTGAGCTGCAATGCTTTCTTGGTCTCCAAGTACAGCAATTGCAAAATGAAACCTTCATTCATCAAAGCAAATATGCTAAAGAACTTTTAACCAAATTTGATATGAATGATTGTAAACCATGCAGCACACCCATGGCCACAAATAAGCTGGTCATGTCTGATGAAAAGGATGAGCTGATTGACCAAACACTTTATAGAAGCATGATTGGGTCTTTATTGTACCTAACTGCATCTAGACCAGACATCATGTTTGCAACATGTGTCTGTGCAAGAAGTCAATCAGCTCCCAGAAAATCAAATCTCATTGCTGTAAAAAGGATTCTCAGATACATAAAAGGTGCTCCCACACTTGGTATCTGGTATCCAGCTAATGGGAATATCAAGCTTTCAGGTTTTTCAGATAGTGACTTTGCTGGATGTCATACCACAAGGAAGTCCACTTCAGGAGGGTGCAAGTTTCTAGGTGATTGCTTAGTCTCTTGGCAAAGCACAAAGCAAGCAGCAGTTTCAACATCCACTGCTGAGGCTGAATACATTGCTGCTGCAACCTGTACAGCCCAACTCCTGTGGCTTCAAAATCAGTTGCTGGATTTTGGTATCACTGCCTTAAAGACACCACTCATGTTGGACAGCCAGGCAGCAGAAAATATCATAAAAAATCCAGTTTCCCACTCTACCACAAAGCACATCGACATCAGACATCACTTTGTGAGGGATTGCTATGAAAAAGGTTTGATTTCTCTGCATCATGTCCCAACTAAAGACCAGCTGGCAGATATGCTCACAAAAGCACTTGATACAGCCACTTTTGAAAGCTTGGTCTCTAGGATTGGGATGCTAAACATGGAATAACAAACAACATCTTGTTTTTCTATGAATAAAAGCAACAAAATGTTTTCAGAAAATCAAAAATCCATCCTTAAAAATAGCTAAAATGAAAATTTCATTAAATCCTTAAAAGTCTGCCATAACCACTGATTGTTCAAAAGTCTGCTCTACTTCAAAAAGCCTGCCCACTGCTGAAAGGCAACCTCTGTTCTCTCATTTCGTGATAACCTCTGTTGTTCAAAAGCAGTGTCTTATCCACTGATATGCTATCCACTGATAGTGAAAATCATCCACTGCCCCCTTTCCACTGCTTTCATCAGTTGCTTTCATCAAAAGTACTGTCCTTCATTTTCACCAGTGGTTGTCACGTGGGCAGTACATAGCAGTTAGACCTTTTGTAATGGCTGCCATGTTAGCATTCATTTTCTTTCCTATAAAATTCCCCACTCACCACCAAAACAGGGTTTTACTGTCGAATTGAATTCTTAAAAATTCTCTTCTCAAAGCAGTTTTTCTTCTCATCTCTCACAAATTCCTTCGATCATTCGTTTCAAAAAATGACAAAATCGAAGTCATCTGCAAAACCCACATCAAAATCATCGAAAACAGCCTCTCAAAAGGCAACCTCCACTGAAATTCCATACAAATCATCTCACAATCTCCCGGGTCTTCTAACAAAACCAGGAACCACCGATGTTTTCGATTCCATCATCAACATCATGGCAAAATCAAAGTACAAAACTTTGTTCACCGCCGATGCACCAATCTATTTGGCGACCCAAAGGGAGTTTTGGAAGAATGCAACCCTTGACAAACAAGGAGATATTGCAACCACCATACACTCTTCTATAAAGGGTAAAAAGGTCCAAATCACGCCACAATCCATCTTCGAAGTCTTTCAACTCGATGATCAGGCAGGTAAAACTTCCTTCACTAAAAACGAGTTGCACATTGACTTCATTGAACGAGGGTATGAAGCCACAATGATGAAGAAACTAACCTTAGAAAAGGGTTATTTTCCTCCTGCACCCAGATTCCTATTTCATACCCTCCTACTATGTGTTTCAAACAAAACCACTTCTTTTAATGAGATCCCTATAAAGATTCAAAATCTGGGATATGCAATTCTTCAAGAAGAAAATTTTAACTATTCTCGGGAAATCTTTAAAGATTTGGTTAATAATGTTGAAACCAAATCATTCTTACTATTTCCAAGGTTTTTAAGTTACTATTTTGAAAAGAAATTCAGTAAGGATGATTTAGCTTTAATAAACCAAGGTGAGATAACTGTAATAAACTGCCTAACATCTGAAACTTTTTCACGTATGTTAGCACTTTGCAAAACACAAGCAGGGGTGCCTGAGCAGAATTTAGCAGCTACCACTGCTCCTCAGGTATCTGCTGCTGAGCCTACTGCTCTAGGTGATCAAAGCAGCAGACCAACTGCTTTGAAACCCACACCTACAAAACCCAAAAGGCTTTAGAAAAAGAAAAATCAAAAACCCCCCAAACCAATCAAAACGGCAACTCTGGAGGATGAGATACCAGAGTTAATGCCTGTGACAACACAAATGTCACAAGAAACCACTGCTGCTTCTTCCTCACAGCAGTTGGTACAAATATCTCAACCCATAACCATAACTCCTCCTGCTTCTTCACAAAAAGAACAGGTTGTACACAAAGGGCCACCACATTATGATGCTCTGGATACACTCGTTTCCATCATCCACAGCTCAATGCCCGGAGCAAGTCCGTCTTCTACACCAACCATCACATCCACAATTCCACCAAAAACACAACTACTGTTGGATGCAATTGATTTGAACCAGGCATTACTCAGTCCTTCTCAATCACCTGTCATTGAGAATATGCATCAACAAATGACTGAGCCTGCTGTATCATTCATTGCTAACCCACCAACACAACCTGAGGAGGTTACACCCATTGATTACACCCATTGAGTTACAAGTAACTCTTTGTGGTAATCCAAGTGAAGCAGCCACTACAACTGTTGAACCCACTGGTTTACAGTTGGACAGTGGTTACATCAATAAGACTTCCTTGGAAGCAATTCCTTTTATAGCACCTCTGCCAACCACCAGTGGATTTATTTATCCTACTGGCAACATCAAAAGGTTGTCAAGTGTTGAAGGAAGAAGACCCCAGTACCAAGAAAAAGGGCCATCAGTGGTTAATGTTTGGAGTAAACTCCCTACCTCGACCACTGATAAAACCACTGTTAGTGGGAAATCAGATGATCCCATTCAATTGGGTGATGATTTAAAGTACCAGAAATTGACGGCTCGTGTTGAAAAACTTGATAACTCTGTTGCAGAGCTCAAAGATATGCTCCAACAGTTGTTACAGGTACAAAAGGTGCAATCCACTGTTGTTCCACCTCAAGCACCTGCTCTCCAACATGCACCTGCTACAAATGAGCTCTGGAATCTATTTCAACCTTTTCTCCATCATCAAGCACAAGTAGCAGATCAGCAACATGAAAAACATGTTCAAGAGCTGAGAAATGCTATGGAGTCTAGGTTCAAAGACACTCAGGCTGATCTCAAGGCTCTCAAAACTCAGATCCTGCACAACTCTGGCACTGCTCCTCCAACAGTGTTCTTCATTGATCAACTCCCCGAAGATAATGCCAAAAAGGGGGAGAAAATTCAGGAGTGAGAAGGAAAGGAATAACAGATGGTCTCTACCTTGCACCAGAAAATTCAAATATGACCAAACAGATTCCTTTGCCAGCTGGGAGTAAGAAAATTGATGTGACCACAAATGCACTTGTAGAAGCAATTGCATGTGTAAAAAGGGATAGAGAGGCCAAAAGGAAAGCCAGGGTGGATTATCCGGATCAGGGTACTTCAGGGTCAAGAGATGATGAAAATCTTATTGATGAAAAGAAGAAGCCTACAAGAAAAGTAAGGCTACCCAAATCCATTCCAGTCAGACATTCAAAGTCTGCTCAAAAACCACCACCTAAAACAGCTGTTGTAACTCCTGTTGTATCAGCTGCTGTTGATACTTCAGTAGTTTCAACATCTGCTCCCACTTCAACACACACCATCTCAACATCCACTGCTTCACCACCATCACCACCAAAATCAAAATCACCTCCTGTCAAAAGGCAGAAGACAGCAGTTGTTATAACTTCTGCTATAAAGACAACAGTGGTTGGAACACCAGTTGTTTCAACAGCTGTTAGTCTATCACCCACCACTGCCACTACAACCACCTTTCCATCCAAAACATCATCAGTCCCTCCTCAAATAAAGAGGAGAAGGCTAATTCCTAAAGATGATGTCTCTTCACAATCACAAACATCTTCAAAATCTTTAGCTCTTGTCAATATACCAAAACCAGTTCCACTTTCTTCAGTTCCAATGCACAAACCCTTACCTCCTGCAGGTGTTCAATTTCCTCTTGAACTAGAAGCTGTTAGAGAAGAAATAAAATCTTTCTATATTGAGGATGACCCTGTCAAAAGGAGTTTGCCTTCAATCAAAGGATATCCCTGGCCCAAAAATATTGATGAATATTTGAAGATAAAGGCCAAGCAAGCAGAAGATATCTCGAAAAGAAACACACAAGGGAATCTTGACAAAGAAGTTTCAATATACTATCAATATCTACTCACACAAGTCAGTTCCCTAGAACGTTTTGCAAAGAATGTCAGTCAACAAATTTCAGAAAGAGCAGCTGAAACTTTGAAGAAAGACTACATTGAAAGCATTATGTTTCACAAGAGATACAAAGGAGAGAGACACATGTACAAAGAGTGGACTGTTCCTGAGCTTGAAGTTGAAGCTGCAAGAATTCAAGACATGATAAAAAGGAAAGTCACTCACACTCCTCCTGATTGGGCAAAGTTCAGAAAGAATGTACCTGATAAGCAAATGGAACTGAAGAGAATGAAAGAAGAACTGGTTGTTGCTGATTTTGGTACAAAAAGACAAATTGCTAGATGGAAAGAAGACGTGGTCAGGTCAACCTACAAAAGATTGGAGGAATTAAGAAAGAAAGATCCAAAAATTCCTCAAAAACCTGACTATCCTGAAGCAGAGGTTTCAAAAAGGCCAACAAAGCTGCACACCAGGAAAGCCACTGCTCCTACTGGTACTGCCTTTTACAAAAGAAGGAAACAAAGCCAGTTAGGAGCTGAAACAGTTCAAGAAATTCTTACTGGAAATGCTGTTGTAAAAGAAGGCTTGTTAAGAAAGTTAAAAGAAGAACTTGAACAGGAAAACTCTGCTGCCACTGCTCAGCCAGTGATGAACAGGCCAGCCTCACCAAATACTTCTGCAAATAAGCATCTCCCAAGAAACCCACCAGGCTCAAAAATACAAAAGTGGGAAACTGACAAACAGACCTGCGTATTGACTTTGCTCAGGTCTGGTGGAGAAGTGGAGAAAATATCAAGGGAACAAGCTCTTGGCCTGAGTCTTGAAGATTTGCAGGATCTCCTTGATCTTCCACTTAGCAGGGATGATGAAGATACAGATGCCCTTGACTTTGAATTACAATTTAAAGGTCAGATAAGGGAGCTGTTATGAGGCAATAAAATATCCACAAATAATGAAGAGTTTTGGCATTATCTGTTCCAGGGGGAGATTGTTGGGATTGAACCCTATCAGAGGAACATATAATTAAAGCCAAAACTTGATCAGAGCAGTGGATCCTGAATAAGCAGATGTTGATATACAAATCTCTCCCCTTGAAAGTGATTACAACTACTGATGACCTCCTATCTGCTGATCTTGCTAAACTGCTGACCCATAACTGCTGCTCAACTAAAGATCTGATGGAAGACTAAAGTCCTGCTGATTCAATCTACTGCCTTGAGTCAAGCACTGCTGATCCGGACAAGTGCTGCTGGGTTCACAGCAATAGAAGGTTGCAGCAGCTGTTCTAAAGTCTGTTTTGTAATAGAATGTATTAGCAGTAGTTAACACAAGCAGTGTCTGTATAGATCAGAGGTTAGAGTTTGTTAGGAGGTTAGATGTCACTTTGATGGTGACGTCAGCTAAGATGCTCAGTAGTTTGCAAGTGCCTATAAATAGTTCAGTACTTTGTACTGTTCTATTAGCTCTTTGCATCATTCGTCTTCTTTGCACGAACAAACTACTGAGCTCTGGCTGAGGGGGAGTTTGCAATCACTCATCAATCATTGTAATCGTGTTTGAAATAAATTCAATCTTTCGGTTCATTGTGTAAAGATGTTTGATAAAAGTATTACTCTCGTTTGATTGTATGCAAAGTTTGTTTTCATCTTAATTTCCGCTGCACACTCATCCATTTTCATCTTATTTACAAACATAAAATACAATAAAAAACAAACTCAGATCCAACAGCGATCGAGTTATTACCCTGTTTTGCGGCAGCACTTCGTGAATTTGTGTGTGTTGTGGACTGTTTCTATGATATCTCAGTGTGTATAACGAATTTCTTCGTCGTTTTAGTGCTAGAAATCAAGTCCCAATGTCTACTATTTATATACCAATTTTGACATGCTTACGGACCGTAAGACTTTTTTTTTTCCTTACGGTCCGTAAAGGACACCTGATCACTATAGGGTAGCCACGTGTGGGACTAGGCCTGCTGAGTTGACAGTTTCTTCAAATTTGAATTCGACAACAAGTTATTTAGATAATCGTTCACTAGGGTTTACCCCCCCCCTGAGTTTTAAGGGCCCTGATCCTGATCCTGATTCTGATTGTTCTGAAATTTTTAGGGTTTGTGCAGAATCACTTGGGTGTCTTAATTAGGGTTTTCTTAATAGATAATTAGCATACTAAGTATTAATTTTAGTGAGAGTTGTTACATTCTCCCCACCTTAATAAAAATCTCGTCCTCGAGATTTACTGGAATAATTGAGGATACTTTCGCTTCTTTTCTGATTCCCGTTCCCAAGTGTATTAGGGTCCTATCTTTGAATCCCACTTTACTTGAACTAACACTAATCGTTTGTTTTTTGAGAAATTTAATCTTTCTATCTTCTATCTGAAAAGGTTTATCTACAAATTTTAATTTTTCGTTTACCTTTATATCTTGAAGAGGTACTACCAGGGATTCGTCTAATAAACATTTCTTGAGAATGGATACATGAAATACATCATGTACTCCAGCTAACTTTTCTGGTAGTTGTAAACGATAAGCAACTGGTCCTATACGTTGGATCACTGGAAATGGTCCTACGTACCTTGGACTTAGCTTTCCTTTCTTACCTAATCTAACAACTCCTTTCCGAGGAGATACTTTCAATAGCATTTTGTCTCCAACTTGAAACTCCAACGGCTTTCGTCTATTATCTGTATAACTCTTCTGGCGATCTCTAGCTGTCTTCAGCCTTTCCTTCGTGATACTGAATATCACAGTCGTAGTCACTTAGGATTTTCATTAATCTCCTTTGCCCTCATGTTTAATTCTTTTTGCTCAAATATATATCTTAAATTCTTATGACCCGTATAGACAGTAAACTTACTTCCATACAGATAATGTCTCCAAATCTTAAGGGGAAAAATTTATGGTTCCAAATTCTAAGTTATGAGTGGTATAGTTTTTTTCGTGCTTTTTCAATTGCCTTGATGCATACGCAATTACCTTTTTGCGTTGCATTAACATACATCCAAATCCTAGCTTTGAAGCATCACCATATACTTTAAAATCTTCTGTTCCTTTCTGGTAAGGCTAGGATTGGGGCTTTTATTAATTTATGCTTTAAGATCCTAAAGGCTTCTTCTTGTTTAGGTCCTTATTCAAACTTAACTGTTTTACAGGTTAGCTTAGTTAATGATATAACTATCTTGGAAAAATCCTTAATAAACCATCTATAGTATCTGGCTAAACCTACAAAACTCCTAATTTCCATTGCGGATTGCGGAACCTTCCATTTGGTAATTGCTGCTATCTTATCAGGATCTACGTGAATACCTTCATGATTCACCATATGACCTAGAAATTGTACTTCTGGCAGCCAAAATTCACACTTCGAGAATTTGGCGAAAAGCTTCTCTTTTCTTAACAAAGTTAAGAGTGCATGCAAGTGCTGATAATGTTTTTCCTGACTTTTGGCATAAATAAGTATACCGTTGATGAAGATAATTACAAATTTATCCAAATATGGTTTACAGATCCTATTCGTTTTGTCCATGAATGTTGCAAGTGCATTTGTTAATCCGAAGGGCATGACTGTAAACTTGTAATGACCATACCTAGTTCTGAAAGCAGTTTTAGGTATGTCTTCCTCTTGTACTTTCAATTGATGATATCCGGAACGTAGGTATATCTTAGAAAAATATCTAGCTCCTTGAAGTTGATCGAAAAGATCATCAATCCTAGGTAATGGGTTTATTTAATTCTCTATAATCAATACACATTCTCATCGGACCATCCTTTTTCTTAATAAACAACACCGGTGCCCCCTCCCACGGGGATAAACTAGGTTGTATGAAACCTTTACTTAATAATTCATCTAATTGATTTTTCAGTTTTAATATTTCTGTGGGTGCTAACCGATAAGGTGCCTTGGCTATCGGTATAGTTTCTGAAATTAGATGAATCCTAAATTCTACCTCCCTATCTGGTGGTAACCCTGGTAATTCTTCTGGGAATACATCTGAGTATTCTGAAACTACAGAAATTTCCTTAAGTTCTTTATCTTTAATGATTACTATCATTTATACTATTCTTGCCTTTGTTCATAATTAGCAACTTTCATTACTGATATAAACTTTATGGGTTTACATGGCTTATCTCCTGTAATCATTATTACTTCTCCAGTGGGTGCACAAATTTTTATGGAATTCTTATCACAGATAATTTAAGCATGGTTGTTTACTAACCAATCCATTCCTAACAAAGCATCAAATTCAACTAATTTCATAGATAATAGGGTTGCAGAAAATTTATGACTTAAAAGTTCTATTTCTACGTTTTGCAGAGCCTTATTTATTTTAACTGAATTCCCATCTGCCGTTTCTACTGTAGAAATTTGCCTAATGCTGGTTAAAGGTAAGTTAAGAGTTTGGCAGAATGAAATATTTATAAAACTTTGGTTTGCACCAGAGTCAAATAATACTTTTATGTAAACGTTGTGAACTAAGAACGTACCAGCTATCACATCTGGAATGAGCTCTGCTTCCTGAGCAGTCAGTTGGAAGGCTCTTACATTCCTTTTTGCTTCTTCTGTAGGTTTGGCTTTATTATTAGATAGTTTGTTCAGTTTTGGACAATCTGGCCTAAGATGTCCAGCTTCTCCACAGTTGTAGCAGACTGAAAATCTCTTCCTCCTGCAGTCTTCTTCTTGATGCCCCGGAATTTTGCAAAAAATGCAACATCCTTTGCATCTTCCAAAATGCTTTCTTTTGCAAGAATTGCAAAATGGGCTAGTGGAAGATTGCCCATTCCCTCCTTTCTTGAAATTGTTATGGTTACCCGGACGGAATCCTTGGGTAATCTTTTGGGCTACTTCCTTCCTTCTATTTTCTTCTCTTGTCCGTACTAGTTCGTCAGTCAGAGTATTAGCTAAATCCACCGCATCATCAATCGTGCGAGGTTTCGCAGCCTTGACGATATAACGGATTTCAGCAATCAATCCCCAAATATAACGAGAAATAAGTACCGGCTCTGGCGAAGCCAGGGTTGGTACTACTCGAGCATACTCGAAGAATGTCGAAGTATACCTTCGACAATCTACATCCACCATCCGGTGGGTTAAGAACTTATTTGTCATTTGTTCCTTTTCATATTCGGGACAGAATTTTCTTTCTACAAAGCTCTTAAATTCTTCCCAATTCATAGCATACGCCATCCTTCTTCCTTTTGCTTGTAACACCGTATTCCACCATTCTAGCGCCCCTTCTTTGAGAAGGTTTGACGCATACATGACCTGATCATCCTGAGCACATTTACTTATGGCAATTACTGCCTCGGTTTTCTCTAACCAACGCAGTGCCGCAGTCGCTCCTTCATTGCCTGCAAACTCAGTGGGTTTACAAGCAAGAAATTCTTTGTAAGTGCAACCACGCGTTGCAACTTTCATTTTCTTAGGGGGAGGAGCTTGCCGTGGTTCATTCTCATGATTAGTATGATTATTGCCTCCGTTTACGCTATTACTTAAGTTATCTTCAGAAATACGTTTGCTAGGAACGATTTGTTGTGGTTCTATTGGATTTTTAACAGCAGCAACGATTGCTGGAATAGCGTTGGCTATCCCTTGAGCAACTATTGCTGGAATAGCGTTGGCTATCCCTTGAGCAACGATATTTTCTATATCCTGCCTAGTCATATACTGATCCCCCGGTTGTTGCTCAGATTGATTAACCTCATTAACTGGTTCATTACTAGCATTTTCCATCTGATAATATATTTATTAGGAATAATAATAACAATTATACATAAAATAATTATATTAATTTCACAATACGCATATAGCCAAACTTATTGATTTCTTGATTTCCATTTATATTTAATAGTATGCATCAATACACACCATTATCTTACAAAGTTTTATTTTAGGTTATTTTACAGACTGATTTTTACTATTACTATTACACAACCACAGTTCCATAAATCCCCTATCCTTTGTCAGATGATATTCTAGTAATGGCGTTCCCTCTCATCGTATTTCCAGGAGATCTGTCCCCCAATCTCTTGGATCCTATTCCCAGTATCCATTAGTTCTTTGCCAAAGTGGCGGAGTTCAGCCATATTCTCGTTACTCATTGGTGGATTTGGTAAAGGTTCTGGATTGATCTGAGGAAAAAGCTTATAGGGATTGTTTTGGAACTCTATTTCATTAGTTAACCGTTCGTCTATTTGCGAGTGGATTGAAGGATTTGGAATAGCTGGTTCTAAGTTCATTGGTAGTTGTGTTTCAAGAAAGTGAATAAAAACATTTTCATTAACAGGCTTAATAGTATTATAGCTTGCCAATATAAAATCTAGCTCTTCCTGAGATGGTAACCTTTCAATTTGCCTAGAACTTTCCCCAATTTCCATTTTCTTAGGCTTGGGTTTCTCGAGAGGTAAAGCGTTGAATTCTATAGGTTCTTCTATGTCTGGTATATACCTATTGAAATCTCTGGAAACCTCTATTCTTACTGGATAGAGATTTAAATTCTGAAGGGCGTCAGACAAGTCACTCTTGCTGTTTAGCAAAATACACACAATTACTAAGTTAAAATTTATAACAAAATTTTATAGAAAAACTTTTAAATATTATTTCATACTGGGTAACTACCAAAACAACGGAAATTTAAAACACACTAGGTTTTATTTGTAAATTTATTTATTTACTGAATAAGGCTTTTAGACTGTAGATAATAAAGGTACTAAAACTTGGGTCAAATTATTTAAGGATTTGCATTAATTGCTATATTGGCTAGCATATAAAGATCTGCCCATACTGTACACAATTAGTCAGATAATAAAACACATAATCACAGAATAGCAATTAATAAAAATTATTTTCTAAATACTTAATTGGCTTAAATTAGTGGCTCGATCAGTGGCTCTGATACCACCTTTTTCTGTCACGGCCCCTGACCCGGTTTGACCCGTTTCAGGAGCCGCGGGACAGAAATCCCGTGGTATTTAATTTAGGCGACAACAGAAGTCTTTTAAAACAGGATCTTTCAATATTTAAAACTGCCCGTTTACATAATTTAGGGATAAAACCCCGGTAATTTTACAATCATTTGATTTCACTGGGAAATCTTTTATTTTACAAAACATGTTTCTTTATTTTATCATGAGCCACTTTCTTAAGCTTGTAGTGCTTCACGGCACTTTTCCTGGATCATAACAGATCACCTGAAACATGTTTGAAAAAGGTTTTGTCAGCGGGAAATACTGAGTGAGTTCATTCAGGTTTTTATAAAATGACCCTTAGTTATAAAATTACAGCATAAGAGCGATTACAATGGTTTATATCTTATTTTTATCTGGCGCCGTGTCACAATGGTGACGATGGTCATACCACTATTAGGTCAATGAACCCAAATAGTGATGATTATCCCTAGTAGGTCAATGAACCTAACTGGGAGAAAATTAGTAATGTGCACAATACCCCACTAGCCAGGGATTCAAGATATCCACGACTTAGTCCCTGTAATTATAACTTTTGAAAATAATTTGGAGTATCGTAAAACAGTTGATAAAAAGAGAATGACTCACATTGCAGATTTAACGAGCAGTGTATAAGCCTACTGATTTAGCCTTGTTTAACCTAATTTTAATAACAATGCACACAAACTGGGTTAGTAACTAATACAGCAGTTACGACAATTCACGAGATTAAACCCTCACAACGATTAACAAAGTGCAATACTTAACAATTCAGCGGATTCACAACGAATGACAGAGTATAGCCCGAGTTCGGACAACACTCAAACATTCAAGTCGAAATCACGACGAATGACAAAGTATAAACTCAATTTGAGCAGCACTTAATCATACGTTGGATAGTTTCAATCGATCGGACGTTGAATCGTAATAGCGATCGAGTTATTACCCTGTTTTGCGGCAGCACTTCGTGAATTTGTGTGTGTTGTGGACTGTTTCTATGATATCTCAGTGTGTATAATGAATTTCTTCATCGTTTTAGTGCCAGAAATCAAGTCCCAATGTCTACTATTTATACACCAATTTTGACATGCTTACGGACCGTAAGACTTTTTTTTTCCTTACGGTCCGTAAAGGACACCTGATCACTATAGGGTAGCCACGTGTGGGACTAGGCCTGCTGAGTTGACAGTTTCTTCAAATTTGAATTCGACAACAAGTTATTTAGATAATCATTCACTAGGGTTTACCCCCCCCTTGAGTTTTAGGGGCCCTGATCCTGATTCTGATTGTTCTGAAATTTTTAGGGTTTGTGCAGAATCACTTGGGTGTCTTAATTAGGGTTTTCTTAATAGATAATTACCATACTAAGTATTAATTTTAGTGAGAGTTGTTACACCGTATTTGAAGTATAAATCTAAGATTCTAAGAATTTGTTTTTTAGTAATTATCTCATAACATGAGGGTCAAGTTTGTTGTTTATACTGGGGGGAAGTGGGATGTCATTAACGGAAACATTGAGTATGTTACTGATGGCGATTCAAGGAGACGTGGTTTAGAAATTGAAACATATCATTCATATAATAGTTTTTTAAACTATGTTTCTAAGATGTGTGATACTCCAAACATTACACGGTTGTCATACCGGATGTCTACGTTTACTGATCTGAATTAATGATCGAGATGTTAGATTTTTTTTTTGATTTGGCGATGCAGAATCCTTTTGAATTATATAAATTATATGTTATTCAAGAGTTTGGTGTTGGTTCCTCTGGTTTTTCTTCTTTAAACAATTTCAAAACTCCAGATCTAAATATTTCAGTTAAAGAAAGTGTTGATGTTTTAAACGATGAGTGTCCTATTTTAGAAAATAATTTTGAAAAATCAACCACGTCTAACAACGAATCAGCTTCTTCATCTATAGTGTTTGAGGCCGGTCATATATTCAATAACAAAGAAGAGATGAAGCTTGAGTTGGGAAAGAAATGTTTGTTAGAGCATTTCGAGTTTAAAGTTGATAGATCATCTAAGACACTGTATGAAGTGTCATGCGTGGGTGATGGTTGTGAATGGCGATTTAAGGCATACTCTATTCCTGGTGGTAGTTTTTTTTTTTTGTTAAACATATGAACGATAGACACACCTGTTCGAAGACGCAAACACACCCACATTTCCGTCAGGCTAACCCAAAGGTTTTGGGTCACTTTTTAAAGGAACAACTAAAAGACAGTGGTAGGGTATATCGAGCGAAAGAGATTGTCAAAGATTTTAGACAAAGGTTCGAGGTTGAGATAACAAACCTTCAAGCTTGGCGTGGTAAAAGCCATGCACTTGAACTTCTACAAGGAACAACCCGAGACTCTTTTGCCGAACTACCAATATACTGTTACAATTTGAAGCTTGCAAATCCTGGAAGCGTTACTCACATCTTGGTTGATGAGCAGAGTCGTTTTGAAATGGTTTTTGTTGCGTTAGGTACTGCGATAATTTACACCTTTTCATTTGTACTTGTTCTTATTTTTTTAGAGTAACATGGGTTTGATCTTATTTTGTTATCATTAATTTTCAGATTCGTAGCTTTATGTTTAATCAAAGACCGGTCTTTATCATTGACGCGGCACACCTAAAGGGTGAATTTAAAGGGACGTTGTTTTTAGCAGTGGCCATGGATGGAAATAATTAGATTTTACCAATTGCTTATGGCATAGGAAAATCAGAGGATGGTGAATCTTGGACATGGTTTCTCTCAAAGCTTAGAGAGTGTGTTGGTGAAATAGCAGATATGGCGATCATTTCGGATAGGGCGATTCCAGACGACGAAAGTGAGAACTGGTCAAAAGACGTGGCAACATTCTATACAAATGGGGACGCGCCGTTCTGTTATTCAGCAGTTTTCACAAGATCAATAGAGTTGGACAAAAATTTTTGGGGGACTCTATTAGGTTTTCGCTGTGGCGGCTACCTAACGTCAACAGTTAATTATTCTTCCTAATATTTTTATTAAATCTTGAATTTTTTCCCGTTATTAATTAATTAATTTTAAATTACAACTTATACAACATATTGAAGGATGGGTGGGAAGACTAATGGCTTGGAGGAATAGAAAGATTCAAAGGGTCCGTTGTTAAACTTGCGGTGGACAATTCTTCCACCATAATTTTATGAAACGTTGTTAGATTCTACTCCTAAAAACGTTGTTAAACATGCCAATAGCAAATTACACCCATTTCCTTCTTTCTTAGAAGTGGATTACGTCTTCTTTCCGTTACAAGTAGAAAATAACGAATGGCTCCTAGCTCGACTAGAGTTATCTGTGACAACTCGAATTTCCAAGATTTC
Organism: Helianthus annuus; assembly: GCF_002127325.2. Classification (NCBI taxonomy): domain Eukaryota; kingdom Viridiplantae; phylum Streptophyta; class Magnoliopsida; order Asterales; family Asteraceae; genus Helianthus; species Helianthus annuus. Next base: position 33,262,485 of record NC_035438.2, read on the forward strand.
TATTTCGCATTTATTGCACGTTCTTGTATTGTTTAGTTGATTATTTGCACTATTAATTGCTATGGAATTATATACGTTTTGATGCAATGAATCGTATTGTGTTATTGTGCATGGTTGTTTGTTAATTGTGAAAGACTTGGTAAATATATGAACTTGGTGGTGAAATTATGAAATGGTTATGAGATGGTGTACATGTGTAAAATATGATACTTAGGGAGGTAGAGGGTAATTAGTGAAATTCTAGAGATACTTAACCCTAATCCCTTTTCACTAATCATTTTGCACACAAAACAAAGCACGTACTTTCACTTCTTGGGTCCTCTCTAGCAATCATCACCATCATCATTGGCAAGCTATTCATCACTTTCGATTTCACATTTTCTCTAGAATCAACACAAGGTAAATGATTACTGTTTATTGATTGTTTGATTGTATCAATTCTTGATTATTGGAATACTTGTAAACCCTAGCTTTCATGTGATGTTCTGTGATTGTTGTTTCTGGATTTTGAGTATTATGATAATGATGTTGATTAGTGAATGATCATTTGCATGATGTTAGGATACAAGGCATGTTAGAATGATTGACTGATGATTGATAATTGAATTAAAATGGTTGCCAGTGTATGAAACTAGGGTTATTAGATCGATGAATGAAACTGTTGAACATAAAACGTAACTGCTTCAATTGCAATGAACGTATGATTAAGTGTTTGTCAGAGTTTTAATGAAAATAATTGTCTGAGTTTTAAAGAGCATGCTTAATCCGAGTTTTGAATAACTTATATATGTCCGAGTTCTTTATTCTGCTTGCTATCCGAGTTTTATAATAATGCAAGGGGTCCGAGTTTGTGACCCATCACTCTTGTCCGACTTTTGTGACCTTTAGAAGGTCCGAATTTGTTAATAAGGTGCATGGTCCGAGCTTTTGCAAGGGATCTTTGGTCCAATCTTTTGAGACACAAACACTTGGTCCGAGTTTTGCATGATAAGGTCCGAAGTTTATGCTTGTTTCTCCTCTAGTCCGACTTTTCTTACAAGACCCTATGTCCGAGTTTATATGATGCACTCTTGTCCGAGTTTTACTTCATTTTTTTGTTGTCCGACCTTCAACCCAACATTCATGTCCGAGTATTACAAAGATTAGGAGGTCCGAGTTTGTGGGGGCATCATCATGTCCGACTTTTTAATCCCCTACCCTTGTCCGAGTTTTAACGACCTCTCACTTGGTCCGAACTTTGCTAAGACTTCCCCATGGTCCGACTTTTGAACAGGGAACCCCCCCTTCACTTCTTGTCCGAGTTTATATGCTTGTGAGGGTGTTACATCTTGTCCGAACTTTAAAACATGTTTGATTGCCCGAGTATTAACTAGGAAGCTTAGCCTGAATGGTTGATGGTATAATGAAGTAGCTCAATTGTTTGCTATTCACATGATCTAATTATTGGTTAAGTTGTTAACCTTATTAACCCTATTAGTTAGTAAACTAGGTTAGGGTGTAATCCAGTTAAACACGTTACTTCCGTTGTGACTATAAAGATGTTAACTTAGTAGGCATATAACATTGTTAGTGCGTGAACTCTGTTAAACGTGTTAACTTGGTGAAGTATGCTAATTGCGTGTTCTTCCTGTCAAACATGAATTGTATGAAGATGATTAACTGGTTCCAATGCTTGATGTTAACTGTTACACACGCTATATGATGAACTTTGCAAGCGAAACCTTACAAACACGTACTGACTGTGAATACATGCATTACCTTAGGCCTTGATTAATTGATTTGTTGTTGCGAGCACCCACTTAGCATACCGAGCAAACCAAGGTGAGTTCACACCCTTACTAAGGCATGGGATTCCCAAGGGCTTGGGAATGGGATTAAAGGAATGTGATTGACGAGATTCGTACATACACTACTACTAGACTACCATACCATCGACCTCGGTTGTGCAGGACACATACGTAAAACCTACGTATACTTATGCTACTCACTATCCTCGGTTGTGAAGGATACTCACGTAAAACCTACGTGAACTTATACTCACTACTGCCTCGGTTGTGTCAGGCACTTACGTAAAACCTACGTAAACCCCCGCGTACCCCAATCCTCGGTTGTGAAGGATTACTTACGTAAAACCTACGTAAACTTGTACGTGTTACTGTTCTCGGGATATGTAGAACACTTATGGTTACGAATAGTCTAGTGGATATATAACATGGGAAGCCCCCACCAATAGAACATATTACCGGCCCAGTAGAGCCACATGTTACAAACGAACTTACTATTACGCATTTACTTTCCGTGAACTCGCTCAACTAGTTGTTGATCCGCTGTTACATGCCTTGCAGGTCGTTAGGTACATGGAGCTTGCACATGGAGGAGCTGGTCGTTGTGGGCTTGGATCGTGATTATCTTATTAAACACTTATGACGTTTCGTACTTAATTATGTTGGGTTTTGATTATACGCTTCCGCTAAACAATGATAAATTACTTATGTCGTGGAACACCTTTCATATGGATTTGGTTTGGTTTAATGGCAAATACTTTTACTATATATATTGTTCTATATGATTGGTGGCTTGATCCTGGTCAGTCACGCTCCCAAGCGGTGATACTCCGCAGGTGGATTTTGGGGGTGTGACAGATTGGTATCAGAGCCATTGGTTATAGAGAACTTGGTTTTAATATGGGAAAACGTTTTTATTAAAACCAGACTATAACCAGAACAGTGCTCTCAACGATCCACAACGACGCTTCGCTCCACGTGCAAGACTCAACATCCTAGGTAATAAGGTTTATGTTTATTGCCTACATGCTAGAATTGCATAGAACTTTGCTCGTAGTATGCTTAGATTACATTGCTCACTACTTGTTATTGCTTGAGAACATTTGTGTGCTTACACTCTTCTGTCATCGCACTATTCGCGAACCTTTCTCACTTATGCTGCCTTTGATGTGAAGATCAATGGCTGGACGTATCAACATGACACAAGCCCAGTTGACGGCTTTCGTTAATGAACAAGTTGCTGCGGCACTGGCAGCTGCTCAAGCAGGTAGTATACCCTGCAGCTTAGACTCACACTAGGATCTTTAGATCCTACATTAACTCTTGTGTTTAACCTTGTCCTATTCGTACACAATAGGTCAACACGCTCAGCAGCCCGTCTGCACTTTCAAGAACTTTATGGATTGTCGTCCTAGCACATTTAGTGGTACGGAGGGAGCGGTTGGACTCCTCCACTGGTTCAAAAAGCTCGAGTCTGTGTTCGAGATGTGTGAATGCCCTGAGGCTCGCAGGGTGAAATATGCCACTGGTACATTGGAAGGAATAGCACTAACTTGGTGGAACGCCCAAGTTCAGATCTTAGGGTTGGCAGCTGCTAACGCCACACCCTAGAATGATTTCAAGGAACTGATCAAGAGGGAATACTGCACACGGGAAGACATTCATAAGCTGGAAGACGAGCTTTATCATTTGAAAATGACTGGGTCAGAAATCGAAGCTTATACTAAATGGTCAAACGAGCTGGCCGTGATGTGTCCAACTATGGTGGACCCTCCATACAAGCGCATCGAGTTGTACCTCAAGGGATTAGCACCAGAGATTCAGAGCCATGTGACATCGGCTAACCTTGACAACATCCAGGCTATTCAACGCCTCGCTCATCGCATCACAGATCAGGCAGTGGATCAGAATAGGCTGCCTAAACGTATCAGCGCTACTGCTACCGCTACTGCTTCTACTACACTTGCTACTCCCAGTGACAATAAGAGAAAATGGGATGGGGATTCTAGCAAGGGATCGGCTTCAGTTCAGTCACAGGTTCAGCAGCGAAAGACTGACAGTTATCAGAGTCCCAGTCAGCACTCTTCAGGCAGTCACAGGCAGGGGGGATATCGAGGGAACCTCCCAAAGTGTAACAACTGCAACAGACACCACAGTGGCCAGTGTAACAAGGGTCGCTGTCAAAGATGCCTCAAGATGGGTCATGAGGCCAAAGATTGTAGAAGCCCTCGGCCTGCGAACCAGAATCAGCAGCAGCCACCAGCACAGCAGAATCAACAGCAGGGCAACAAAGGGTGTTTTCATTGCGGTGCAGAGGGTCACTTCAAAAGGCACTGCCCCCAGCTGAACAGGAACCAGAATAACAACAACCATAACAACAATCAGGGCAATGGCAACAACAATCAGGGCAATGGCAACAACAACAACAACGGTGGAAACAACAACGGCAATGAAGCGAGGGGTCGTGCGTTTGTGTTGGGGCAGGGTGATGCCAGAAATGATCCCAACGTCGTTATGGGTAAGTTTCTTCTCGACGATATTTATGTTACTGTTTTGTTTGATTCGGGTGCGGATACGAGTTATATGTCTTTGAAAATGAGTAAATTGTTAAAACGTACACCAACTGTGACAACCTGTAATTAACGGCCTTTTAATTACGCGATTAATAAACGTTTAAGGCGATAATAAGTAGTGTTTAAGGCACACATTAACTTAATTAGGCTGTTGGAATGCCTAGGAATGCCTATCTGACCTTACGGTGCGCGTTTGTGGATTTGTGAAGAAAATTGTCGAGCTTTAAACGATAACGCACTGAAACTGTACAAAATAGTAACCACACCGACAAATACAAATTTATACGTATAATTTAAACCAATGGATTTTGTTTTGCGAAAACATTATCCTTTTGAACGACACAAAGCGCACACGTGAACGAAAAACGCGGAAACAGTAACGCACCGACAATCAACGACGAAACGAAAACCCCGAACTCAAATTACGTCTTGATATTAGTATATTATGACTTATTTAGCTTCATTTCTAAATTTTATTATCCGTAGTTGAAACCGGACCAAAACACGGGTCCGTAACGCTAAACGAGGCAGTTACGTGATTTTAGCGTAACCAACGAGCGAACGCGTCAATTATAAATCTCCAACGTAATTTTTAATGCTTCGCCACTAAAATGTTGTTTTACGACATGTTACGTAGATCTTGTTGGTAAACGGGATCGTAGGAATTACGGGCCACCTAAACACGAGAATTGGGTTTGTGGGCCTTGGGCCCAAGCCCAAACCCACAAATCTAAAACCTAAGTATATAAGTCTTGTTAGTGGAAACCCTATCTCATTTTTCATCAGATCTTCATCTAAACTCACGCACACAACACACATCTCTCACTCACTCAAAACCCTAACCAAACTAAATAACACACACACAAGAAACACAGACATCAATGTCTGCCTCTCCCTCACTCGATCTATACATCAGATGCACACACAAAATCATCTCAACTACAAAACACACACACCCAAACCCACAATCCGACCCCCTCCCTCTCTCCACGACCGGCGACCGGCGAACCGGTGGAGCCGGCGCCGTCATCCGACAACCATACCCCCCCTCTCCGTCAGTTGAGGAAGATGACCACCGAGTGGTGGTCAGCGGCGACGAGATCAGAAGCCGAGAGAGGAGGAGGTGCTGACCGCTCATTTTTCCGGCGCCGTACCCCGCCTGTGTTCGATGATGATGACGACAGACGGTGACAGTGTTGTTGCCGTAATTTCTGCAGGTAAGAGCATCCGTTTCTTTTCTGTTCGTTGATTTTTCCGATTGATAAACTGGTTTCTTCTTACGTTTCCCATGATGTCGATGATGCGGATGATGATGTTGATGAAGACTAGTTAACAATGATGTCGACAGTAGACGTGAGGATGTTGTGGTTCGAGTGATGTTTCAGTTTTGGGTCACGAGTTTGGGATACAGTTCAGATTTCGGGTTGGTTTAACTCGGTTTGACCCGGTCAAACCATTCAACGGTAAATCACGGTTGGAACTTCGGTTCGGGTGTGGGCAACATCGGTCAACTTCGGGTTCAAGTCAGCGGGTCAGATTTGCACTCCGTGTCAACTCGGTCAAACCGAGTCAACTCGGTCAACACCCGAGTCAACTCTGGTCAACAGCGGTCAAACAGGTCAACAACAGTCAACGACAATCAACACTTGGTCAACGTCAGTTAAACACCAATTGTCGGGTCAGAATTCAGTCAACGCAAGCGCGGTAAAGTTTAAACGACGCGAAATCAGAAATTATATGGTTTTTAGATTTTTAGACTACGCGACCCGAGCTCGAACCGTTTCGTTTATAAATTAGTTTACATTTATTATACTCGACAAAAATTTTATATAGATTGATTATATTATTGAATTGTCGTTGAAAATTGTTGAGTTTTGATAAAAATATCGACACTTTGTTTGTCGGGATCGTCCAAAAACAGAGGGAACTCTGTCCGTTTCTCGTAAAAATCCGAAACTAGAAACGTATTTTTATTCCAAAAACGACATGCATTTATGGTCTAAAAACGACGCATTTTCGAATTTCGAGTTCTTTATATAAAATAAATATAAATATATTTTATTTGACAACGTCCTACGAGTTACAAAACGAGTTATAAGTTGACGAAACCCGACACTTATTTAACATAAGCATAAGGTTTATAGGTGTTTCGAATGGCAACTTTAAACTCTCTTACGCACTAAATGTAGTTTTCATATTTATTTCAAAACGTTTAGTATTCGGAATCTTATAAAGTAAATATAGTTATTTATATTTGTTTTAATAATATAGAATCCGAATATTCTTATAAAACGAATACAATTGTTTATATTCATTTCCAACGTCGCTAATTCGCGCGACTTTACAAAATAAATAGAATCGTTATATTTATTACAAACGTCGTTGGTCCATATACTTTTATAAAATAAAAATAATGTTTTATTTTTATTCCAAACGCCAACGATTCGAATACATATATATATTTATTTGTTACATCTTACGAAAACTACAACGGTATATTACCGCACCACATACGACATTTCGGATACGTACCACTATTCACCTACGCTTTCTATTCGCGACGACTAACATGACTTCGTAAGTATATTTATATTTATATATAAATATGTATTTTATAACACTCGAAAACTAAGTCGACTTTGTGACTTAGTTTTATCCCGGTTATAAACGGGATCAAGTAACAATAGTTTGGCTATTTCGAATCAAAATACTAACACCTTCCTTCGTAGAGTCGCTTCATTTACGACTCGGTAGAGCTCGGACACGTAGTTTAACTACGTTGTTTTATTAGAAACTGATAAGTTATTCACTGTTAGGAATGCTTTAGTTGCACGCTAGCGAGTTCACATTCGTGGGATGACACTACGGAATCACATTTAGCTAGCTATGCACAGGAATATACAGGTGAGTTCATAACCCCTTTACTGTTTTACATTTTTATAAAATGTTTTCGGGGGTGGAAAGACATGCAAGTTTTGCAAAATCACACAAGGTTTCGATAAATGAATATTGCATATTTATAAACCATTTTGCGACATGATTTTAACAAACTCAAATGGGTTACGAAAAGATTATGCTAAACATACCGGTTTATAAAAACATTAGTGTTTTTCGAAACATGCATGAGTTTTAATAACACGAATGGCGTGGGCAAAGGCCCAAGGACATGGGCAGAGGCCCAAGGACATGAATAACTCTCACATTATACGTTAACTAGGGTATGGTTAAGCTAGGGAATGAACTGTTAGATCAGGTGAGCGAATAGTAATCTCTCTTAAGTGCCATTAATCTTGTATAAGACCGAGGGCAAAAGTGGTAGATCTATCGGGTGTAGCGAGCCCCACTCTTGGGTCCTTGTGTGGCCCATGTAGTGCTTTTGTTGTTCTAACCGGGTGGACCGGGGGAAATCCGCTAGGGTTGAGTGCTTCCTATGTCGCCACACATATTAATGTCCTTGCAAAACATTAATGATCTGTTCATAGACGCTTACATACCAGCTTTTGATACTCAAGTTTTCAAATGTTTTAAAGATTCATTTGATTGAAACTCACAAATACATCGATTTACAAACTTTGGTAACGCTTTTCAAACTATACCTAAGTAAGAGGACACGCTGATCCTGCTTACAAAGGTTCGTTTGGGCTTGGCCCATTCTTTCTCGTGCAATGCACAAAGACTCTCGTGGGCTAGACTCACAACTTTCATATATCATGCCGAGAAAATGATTTTACTATGCTTTCTCAACAACTTTTAAACCGGTTATCAAAAAGATTTATTTTAAATCTTTTCAAAACAAACTATGAACTCGCTCAACTTTATGTTGACTTTTTCGCATGTTCTTTCTCAGGTTGCATTTTCAAAACTATGGAACGGTTGGAATAGGAGAACCCATGGGAATTCAAGTACTTAGCGGCGTTCATTTTCTAGAAGTCTTAGCTAATTGCTTCCGCTGTGCAATGAAGTTACCAGTCCGGTCACGCCAGCTCTGATTTTTCGGGGTGTGACAGATTGGTATCAGAGCTATAGGTTTCAGCGAATTAGGTTTCTGTAGAGATACCTAGGCTTTAACCTCTCTATCCTCTGGGGACTTAGATATCAAGAATTGAATACATACAGAACGCCTAGGGGTCGAATATGGGTTTCCAACCGTTGCCGAAAACAATGAGTCAACTGTTTTGATTTTAAACATATACAAATGTTGTGTCGATACAGAGTACACAAAACAATTACACACATAAAGCAAGACTTTGAGAGTTTTCATAACACGCATTTAGGACCTTTGGAAAACTAATGGCGAAACTCATTAAGGGTCCTCACTTAGAAACCGTGACTAACAACTCGGGCAAACACCATTATCTATATTGTCTATGCTTTTTAGTTACCCGAGCAGGTAACCTACGTGGAACGAACCGCTATTGCGCAACTATACATGAAACTTAAACTATACGTCAGCGGACGTCGGAGTACATCATACACGACTTTCGAGGCAAGGCCTTGGGGAAACCACAAATGGTCACGACAACAACGATGTTAATCCCGTCAGCGGGAGAACAACAACAAAAATGCGGTACTTTGCCATGTGACCCTGCAAATGACAGGATTCACGCTAAGGTACGCTAAAACAAGATTTCACAACAGTCGATACTTAGTCCAAAGAGATTTACAATGGTTGGCGCTGCAAAAGAAGTCACACGTCTTCGCATCTCCCCTATTTCATGAATGGCAAATACGCAATGTTCGGCATTCCATGGTAATCTCATCTAGCAACCGATCATCACGTGAACTTCCAGGTAAAGTCCTTAAATTTCTTTTGTTGAAATTTCGACTTCTTGCATATAGTGAGTAGATTTTTGCATTTCTACTCCCCCTTAATGATCGTTGCACCACAAAGATTTTCTTCCATGATAGCAAACACTCAATTGTTTTATTTTTGGTGAATTCATATGTACGCATGCATTGTTATCGCGCATGTGGTTCGTTGATTCGTGAAGACCATTGGAGGGCTTCACTCCAAATTGTCGTTTTATCAAAGCTCATATTGTTTCGCTATACTTGATCTTTGCACTGTGATCTAGATGACTCGCATTATTGCAAAGCGTTGACTCTTTGATATCGAGTCGACGGATTTCTCGGAACTCATTTTCTTCTGAGTGGTATACATGGTTTTTTTTTTTTTCGTTGTAACCATGTCGGAACTTCCTTATTGATAGATGAATTCATTGATTGTGTTTCAACCAAGTTCAATTGATTGAACTTGTTCGTAATATATATTCGATTGAGGATTCCATATGATGGATTGAGGCCATCATATTCGAAATAATCCCAACAAGCACTTCATTTGCTTTAAACCATAACATGCTTGTTTGGTCTTCGACTCCATTGAATCGTTTCTTTGATCACGATCACCTTGTGGTGGCATTTTTCACAAGTTTGAAGCTTGCGTTAATCTCGTTGCTCACCTCATGTACGGATTTAATTATTTATTTATTTGTTTATTGACATTAAATCCGCTTTGTTGATTTATCATATTAAAGCAATCTTAACACAATCGTGTGTTAGGATAATGGTACACAAATTTATGTCATATTTCGGTGTACCTCTTAACGATTCTTTCAGCATCGATCGAACATTTTGTGATATTTATTGCTCTTTCATTTTCGATCGAAAAACATTATTCATTTGCTTCGTTTTCAATTGAAAATCCTATGAGAATTGTTTGAAACAGACATTCAGATTTACTTCGTTGAATCTCTCACTTGATTTCAAAACAAGGTGATGTTTGTTCAATCACCACTATTATCGAATTATTTCATTCACACGACACCTTGTGGCGTCGGTATAAACTTGTAGCTTGTGCTAATCACGATCATCCGTCTCATGTGAAACTATATATGCTTTTCGTTTGACACATCATTTAAGTAGTCTTAATGCAACTATGTATTAAGACGATGATACACCAGGTTCGGTTGTATTTCATTTCGGTGTATCCTTGCAACACGTTGATTTTATTCATTTAATGGTTCAAGAGTTGATAAATCATTTTTATGATTCTACTTATTTGAGTTTGTTGAATTTGAGTTTCACTTATAAAACAACCAAAGCTAGATTCCGCTAGTAGTAAATTCTGTTGTTTCAAAAATTGATTCGCAGTTTGTGAACGTTCATTTGGAATTCCATTGGTTGAATTTCCTCTTTTGTTGAACCCCGTAAACTTAGTCACATTGGTGATAGTATCACAACACTTCGTTCACTTGACCTCGATTTTCGAAACAAACTCAGTGGAACCATTGGGTTCTTATTGATACAAAATTTCCTTACATTCACGTAATCTGAATAACTCTTGATTCGATTACGCTGTCATTCACTTTGGTATTATTCGGACTTACCTAGGAACGACACAACTCTGAGGAGATAACATAGTCTAAATTTCGAGGACGAAATTTCTGCAACAGGGGGAGAATGTGACAACCTGTAATTAACGGCCTTTTAATTACGCGATTAATAAACGTTTAAGGCGATAATAAGTAGTGTTTAAGGCACAAATTAACTTAATTAGGCTGTTGGAATGCCTAGGAATGCCTATCTGACCTTACGGTGCGCGTTTGTGGATGTGTGAAGAAAATTGTCGAGCTTTAAACGATAACGCACTGAAACTGTACAAAATAGTAACCACACCGACAAATACAAATTTATACGTATAATTTAAACCAATGGATTTTGTTTTGCGAAAACATTATCCTTTTGAACGACACAAAGCGCACACGTGAACGAAAAACGCGGAAACAGTAACGCACCGACAATCAACGACGAAACGAAAACCCCGAACTCAAATTACGTCTTGATATTAGTATATTATGACTTATTTAGCTTCATTTCTAAATTTTATTATCCGTAGTTGAAACCGGACCGAAACACGGGTCCGTAACGCTAAACGAGGCAGTTACGTGATTTTAGCGTAACCAACGAGCGAACGCGTCAATTATAAATCTCCAACGTAATTTTTAATGCTTCGCCACTAAAATGTTGTTTTACGACATGTTACGCAGATCTTGTTGGTAAACGGGATCGTAGGAATTACGGGCCACCTAAACACGAGGATTGGGTTTGTGGGCCTTGGGCCCAAGCCCAAACCCACAAATCTAAAACCTAAGTATATAAGTCTTGTTAGTGGAAACCCTATCTCATTTTTCATCAGATCTTCATCTAAACTCACGCACACAACACACATCTCTCACTCACTCAAAACCCTAACCAAACTAAATAACACACACACACAAGAAACACAGACATCAATGTCTGCCTCTCCCTCACTCGATCTATACATCAGATGCACACACAAAATCATCTCAACTACAAAACACACACACCCAAACCCACAATTCGACCCCCTCCCTCTCTCCACGACCGGCGACCGGCGAACCGGTGGAGCCGGCGCCGTCATCCGGCAACCATACCCCCCCCTCTCCGTCAGTTGAGGAAGATGACCACCGAGTGGTGGTCAGCGGCGACGAGATCAGAAGCCGAGAGAGGAGGAGGTGCTGACCGCTCATTTTTCCGGCGCCGTACCCCGCCTGTGTTCGATGATGATGACGACAGACGGTGACAGTGTTGTTGCCGTAATTTCTGCAGGTAAGAGCATCCGTTTCTTTTCTGTTCGTTGATTTTTCCGATTGATAAACTGGTTTCTTCTTACGTTTCCCATGATGTCGATGATGCGGATGATGATGTTGATGAAGACTAGTTAACAATGATGTCGGCAGTAGACGTGAGGATGATGTGGTTCGAGTGATGTTTCAGTTTTGGGTCACGAGTTTGGGATACAGTTCAGATTTCAGGTTGGTTTAACTCGGTTTGACCCGGTCAAACCATTCAACGGTAAATCACGGTTGGAACTTCGGTTCGGGTGTGGGCAACATCGGTCAACTTCGGGTTCAAGTCAGCGGGTCAGATTTGCACTCCGTGTCAACTCGGTCAAACCGAGTCAACTCGGTCAACACTCGAGTCAACTCTGGTCAACAGCGGTCAAACAGGTCAACAACAGTCAACGACAATCAACACTTGGTCAACGTCAGTTAAACACCAATTGTCGGGTCAGAATTCAGTCAACGCAAGCGCGGTAAAGTTTAAACGACGCGAAATCAGAAATTATATGGTTTTTAGATTTTTAGACTACGCGACCCGAGCTCGAACCGTTTCGTTTATAAATTAGTTTACATTTATTATACTCGACAAAAATTTTATATAGATTGATTATATTATTGAATTGTCGTTGAAAATTGTTGAGTTTTGATAAAAATATCGACACTTTGTTTGTCGGGATCGTCCAAAAACAGAGGGAACTCTGTCCGTTTCTCGTAAAAATCCGAAACTAGAAACGTATTTTTATTCCAAAAACGACATGCATTTATGGTCTAAAAACGACGCCTTTTCGAATTTCGAGTTCTTTATATAAAATAAATATAAATATATTTTATTTGACAACGTCCTACGAGTTACAAAACGAGTTATAAGTTGACGAAACCCGACACTTATTTAACATAAGCATAAGGTTTATAGGTGTTTCGAATGGCAACTTTAAACTCTCTTACGCACTAAATGTAGTTTTCATATTTATTTCAAAACGTTTAGTATTCGGAATCTTATAAAGTAAATATAGTTATTTATATTTGTTTTAATAATATAGAATCCGAATATTCTTATAAAACGAATACAATTGTTTATATTCATTTCCAACGTCGCTAATTCGCGCGACTTTACAAAATAAATAGAATCGTTATATTTATTACAAACGTCGTTGGTCCATATACTTTTATAAAATAAAAATAATGTTTTATTTTTATTCCAAACGCCAACGATTCGAATACATATATATATTTATTTGTTACATCTTACGAAAACTACAACGGTATATTACCGCACCACATACGACATTTCGGATACGTACCACTATTCACCTACGCTTTCTATTCGCGACGACTAACATGACTTCGTAAGTATATTTATATTTATATATATAAATATGTATTTTATAACACTCGAAAACTAAGTCGACTTCGTGACTTAGTTTTATCCCGGTTATAAACGGGATCAAGTAACAATAGTTTGGCTATTTCGAATCAAAATACTAACACCTTCCTTCGTAGAGTCGCTTCATTTACGATTCGGTAGAGCTCGGACACGTAGTTTAACTACGTTGTTTTATTAGAAACTGATAAGTTATTCACTGTTAGGAATGCTTTAGTTGCACGCTAGCGAGTTCACATTCGTGGGATGACACTACGGAATCACATTTAGCTAGCTATGCACAGGAATATACAGGTGAGTTCATAACCCCCACTTTTTACTGTTTTACATTTTTATAAAATGTTTTCGGGGGTGGAAAGACATGCAAGTTTTGCAAAATCACACAAGGTTTCGATAAATGAATATTGCATATTTATAAACCATTTTGCGACATGATTTTAACAAACTCAAATGGGTTACGAAAAGATTATGCTAAACATACCAGTTTATAAAAACATTAGTGTTTTTCGAAACATGCATGAGTTTTAATAACACGAATGGCGTGGGCAAAGGCCCAAGGACATGGGCAGAGGCCCAAGGACATGAATAACTCTCACATTATACGTTAACTAAGGTATGGTTAAGCTAGGGAATGAACTGTTAGATCAGGTGAGCGAATAGTAATCTCTCTTAAGTGCCATTAATCTTGTATAAGACCGAGGGCAAAAGTGGTAGATCTATCGGGTGTAGCGAGCCCCACTCTTGGGTCCTTGTGTGGCCCATGTAGTGCTTTTGTTGTTCTAACCGGGTGGACCGGGGGAAATCCGCTAGGGTTGAGTGCTTCCTATGTCGCCACACATATTAATGTCCTTGCAAAACATTAATGATCTGTTCATAGACGCTTACATACCAGCTTTTGATACTCAAGTTTTCAAATGTTTTAAAGATTCATTTGATTGAAACTCACAAATACATCGATTTACAAACTTTGGTAACGCTTTTCAAACTATACCTAAGTAAGAGGACACGCTGATCCTGCTTACAAAGGTTCGTTTGGGCTTGGCCCATTCTCTCTCGTGCAATGCACAAAGACTCTCGTGGGCTAGACTCACAACTTTCATATATCATGCCGAGAAAATGATTTTACTATGCTTTCTCAACAACTTTTAAACCGGTTATCAAAAAGATTTATTTTAAATCTTTTCAAAACAAACTATGAACTCGCTCAACTTTATGTTGACTTTTTCGCATGTTCTTTCTCAGGTTACATTTTCAAAACTATGGAACAGTTGGAATAGGAGAACCCATGGGAATTCAAGTACTTAGCGGCGTTCATTTTCTAGAAGTCTTAGCTAATTGCTTCCGCTGTGCAATGAAGTTACCAGTCCGGTCACGCCAGCTCTGATTTTTCGGGGTGTGACACCAACACCCCTAAACACCAAGCATGTCGTAGAACTAGCAAATGGTAAGAGTGTAGAAGCCACGCATGTAGTCAAGGGTTGTAACATCATTCTAGCGGGTCAGATCTTCTCGATTGATCTTATTCCAATAGTTCTGGGTAGTTTCGACATTGTCATCGGCATGGATTGGTTATCTAGGCAGCAGGCAGAGATTCTATGTAAGGAGAAGATCATTCGTATTCCTCGTACGGGAAAGGAACCTCTCGAAGTTCAAGGCGACAAGAGTGGTGCTGTGGTTGGCATCATCTCTTTCTTGAAGGCTCAGAAATGTTTACGAAAGGGTCATACTGCCATTTTGGCACTTGTTACTGATGCAGCTTCGAAAGAGAAAAGAATAGAGGATATTCCAGTTGTACGCGAATTTCCTCAGGTGTTTCCTGAAGATTTACCTGGTCTACCGCCTAATCGTCAAGTCGAGTTTCAAGTCGAGCTAGCCCCAGGAGCAGCACCTATAGCTCGCGCGCCGTATCGTTTAGCTCCAACTGAATTGGAGGAACTGTCAAAGCAACTGCAAGAGCTCTTGGATAAGGGCTTTATTCGTCCAAGCTCTTCGCCTTGGGGAGCTCCAGTACTTTTTGTGAAAAAGAAGGATGGCACTTTCAGGATGTGCATAGACTACCGCGAATTGAACAAGGTCACAGTGAAGAACCGCTATCCTCTTCCTCGTATCGACGACTTATTCGACCAATTGCAACGGTCGAGTTACTACTCCAAGATCGATCTAAGGTCAGGGTACCATCAGCTGAGAGTCCGGGATGAGGACGTCTCCAAAACCGCATTCAGAACTCGCTACGGTCACTACGAGTTTCTAGTCATGCCATTCGGGCTTACGAACGCGCCTGCCGTATTTATGGATCTGATGAACAGGGTTTGCAAGCCGTATCTTGACAAGTTCGTCATCGTTTTCATCGACGACATTCTGATCTACTCCAAGAGTCAGGAGGAGCACGAGCAGCACTTACGTCTTATCTTGGAACTTCTTCGAAAGGAGCAACTGTACGCAAAGTTTTCAAAATGCGACTTCTGGCTTCGTGAAGTCCACTTTCTAGGCCATGTGGTGAACAGGGATGGGATTCATGTCGATCCATCCAAGGTAGATTCGATCAGGAACTGGCCTGCACCGCGTACACCGACGGAAATACGCCAATTCTTTGGTTTGGCGGGGTATTACAGACGATTTATTAAAGACTTCTCCAAGATTGCGCAACCGCTTACAATGCTAACACAGAAAGGTGTTACCTATCGTTGGGGTAATACACAAGAAACGGATTTTCAGTACTTAAAGGATAGGCTTTGCAGCGCACCTATTCTCTCATTGCCAGAGGGCACGGATGATTTTGTGGTCTATTGTGACGCATCGATACAGGGGCTTGGTTGTGTATTGATGCAGCGGGATAAAGTTATTGCCTACGCTTCTCGTCAACTCAAGGTTCATGAACGGAACTACACGACGCATGATTTAGAGCTGGGAGCTGTTGTTTTCGCGCTCAAGATATGGCGACACTACCTGTACGGTACCAAGTGCACTATTTACACCGATCACAGGAGTCTCGAGCATATCTTCATGCAGAAGGAATTGAATATGCGTCAACGACGATGGGTCGGGTTACTTAATGATTACGAATGCGCCATCAAGTATCATCCAGGCAAGGCCAATGTTGTGGCTGACGCTCTCAGCCGGAAAGACACTCTACCTAGACGCGTACGAGCCTTGCAGCTCACTATCCAGTCCAGTCTTCCCGCACAGATACGAACTGCTCAGATGGAAGCATTAAAGCCTGAAAACGTCAAAGCTGAAGCCTTGCGCGGCTCAAGGCAACGAATGGAACAAAAGGAAGATGGCGCCTACTATGTAACGGGGCGTATTTGGGTCCCACTTTTTGGCGGTTTACGCGAGCTGGTAATGGATGAAGCTCACAAGTCCCGCCTACTCGGTACATCCAGGGTCGGATAAGATGTACCACGATCTCAAAACAACATATTGGTGGCCTAGCATGAAAGCCCACATCGCTACTTACGTCGGCAAGTGTTTGACATGTGCAAGGGTCAAAGTGGAGTATCAGAAACCAACGGGCCTACTTCAACAACCCAGGATACCACAGTGGAAATGGGAAGAGATTTCCATGGATTTTGTTACAGGCCTACCTAGATCTCAGCGTGGGAATGATACCATATGGGTGATCGTGGATCGACTCACCAAGTCTGCACACTTCCTGGCTATAAAGGAAACGGATAAGTTCTCCACTCTCGCAGACATCTATCTCAAAGAAGTTGTTTCAAGGCACGGGGTGCCCACCTCCATCATTTCGAATCGGGATGCACGATTCACGTCAGAGCTATGGCAAGCGATGCACAAATCTTTCGGCTCACGGTTAGACATGAGCACAGCATATCATCCTCAGACGGATGGGCAGTCTGAGCAAACTATCCAGACTCTTGAAGACATGCTTCGGGCATGTGTTATCGATTTCGGCAACGGCTGGGAAAAGCATCTCCCGTTAGTGGAGTTTTCGTATAATAACAGTTATCACACCAGCATACAAGCCGCTCCATTCGAGGCATTGTACGGACGTAAATGCCGGTCACCTCTCTGTTGGGCAGAGGTGGGGGATAGTCAGATCACGGGTCCAGAGATTGTAGTGGACGCCACGGAAAAGATTGCACAGATACGACAACGCATGGCGGCAGCACGCGACCGTCAAAAAGCATACGCGGACAAGCGTAGGAAGCCTTTGGAATTTCAGGTCGGGGACCGGGTTTTACTAAAAGTCTCACCCTGGAAGGGTGTGGTTCGATTTGGTAAACGAGGCAAGCTCAATCCACGGTATATTGGACCGTTCGAGATCATTGAGAAAATAGGCAAAGTGGCCTACAAGCTAAACCTACCAGCTGAACTCGGTGCAGTTCACAATGTATTTCACGTGTCGAATCTGAAGAAGTACCTGTCAGATGAGACCCTCATAGTTCCTTTTAAGGAACTCACTATCGACGAGCGGTTGCAGTTCGTCGAGGAACCTGTAGAAATCACGGACCGGGATGTTAAGGTCCTCAAAAGCAAGAGAATCCCTCTTGTTCGAGTTCGTTGGGACTCCCGACGTGGCCCAGAGTATACCTGGGAACGCGAAGACCAAATGAAAGAAAAGTACCCCCAGTTATTCGGAACCAATGCATCCACTACTGAGACTGAAGCTACTACTGCGGAATTTCGGGACGAAATTCCAAATCAACGGGGGGATGATGTGACACCCCAGGAAACCCAGTGAACAATACAGCTTACCTAGCTTCCTCAGTGAGTGCGTACCAAATTTCGGGACGAAATTTCTTTTAAGTTGGGGATAATGTGACAACTCAAATTTCCAAGATTTCTATTTCGCATTTATTGCACGTTCTTGTATTGTTTAGTTGATTATTTGCACAATTAATTGCTATGGAATTATATACGTTTTGATGCAATGAATCGTATTATGTGATTGTGCATGGTTGTTTGTTAATTGTGAAAGACTTGGTAAATATATGAACTTGGTGGTGAAATTATGAAATGGTTATGAGATGGTGTACATGTGTAAAATATGATACTTAGGGAGGTAGAGGGTAATTAGTGAAATTCTAGAGATACTTAACCCTAATCCCTTTTCACTAATCATTTTGCACACAAAACAAAGCACGTACTTTCACTTCTTGGGTTCTCTCTAGCAATCATCACCATCATCATTGGCAAGCTATTCATCACTTTCGATTTCACATTTTCTCTAGAATCAACACAAGGTAAATGATTACTGTTTATTGATTGTTTGATTGTATCAATTCTTGATTATTGGAATACTTGTAAACCCTAGCTTTCATGTGATGTTCTGTGATTGTTGTTTCTGGATTTTGAGTATTATGATAATGATGTTGATTAGTGAATGATCATTTGCATGATGTTAGGATACAAGGCATGTTAGAATGATTGACTGATGATTGATAATTGAATTAAAATGGTTGCCAGTGTATGAAACTAGGGTTATTAGATCGATGAATGAAACTGTTGAACATAAAACGTAACTGCTTCAATTGCAATGAACGTATGATTAAGTGTTTGTCAGAGTTTTAATGAAAATAATTGTCTGAGTTTTAAAGAGCATGCTTAATCCGAGTTTTGAATAACTTATATATGTTCGAGTTCTTTATTCTGCTTGCTATCCGAGTTTTATAATAATGCAAGGGGTCCGAGTTTGTGACCCATCACTCTTGTCCGACTTTTGTGACCTTTAGAAGGTCCGAATTTGTTAATAAGGTGCATGGTCCGAGCTTTTGCAAGGGATCTTTGGTCCGATCTTTTGAGACACAAACACTTGGTCCGAGTTTTGCATGATAAGGTCCGAAGTTTATACTTGTTTCTCCTCTAGTCCGACTTTTCTTACAAGACCCTATGTCCGAGTTTATATGATGCACTCTTGTCCGAGTTTTACTTCATTTTTTGTTATCCGACCTTCAACCCAACATTCATGTCCGAGTATTACAAAGATCAGGAGGTCCGAGTTTGTGGGGGCATCATCATGTCCGACTTTTTAATCCCCTACCCTTGTCCGAGTTTTAACGACCTCTCACTTGGTCCGAACTTTGCTAAGACTTCCCCATGGTCCGACTTTTGAACAGGGAACCCCCCCCCCCTTCACTTCTTGTCCGAGTTTATATGCTTGTGAGGGTGTTACATCTTGTCCGAACTTTAAAACATGTTTGATTGCCCGAGTATTAACTAGGAAGCTTAGCCTGAATGGTTGATGGTATAATGAAGTAGCTCAATTGTTTGCTATTCACATGATCTGATTATTGGTTAAGTTGTTAACCTTATTAACCCTATTAGTTAGTAAACTAGGTTAGGGTGTAATCCAGTTAAACACGTTACTTCCGTTGTGACTATAAAGATGTTAACTTAGTAGGCATATAACATTGTTAGTGCGTGAACTCTGTTAAACGTGTTAACTTGGTGAAGTATGTTAATTGCGTGTTCTTCCTGTCAAACATGAATTGTATGAAGATGATTAACTGGTTCCAATGCTTGATGTTAACTGTTACACACGCTATATGATGAACTTTGCAAGCGAAACCTTACAAACACGTACTGACTGTGAATACATGCATTACCTTAGGCCTTGATTAATTGATTTGTTGTTGCGAGCACCCACTTAGCATACCGAGCAAACCAAGGTGAGTTCACCCTTACTAAGGCATGGGATTCCCAAGGGCTTGGGAATGGGATTAAAGGAATGTGATTGACGAGATTCGTACATACACTACTACTAGACTACCATACCATCGTCCTCGGTTGTGCAGGACACATACGTAAAACCTACGTATACTTATGCTACTCACTATCCTCAGTTGTGAAGGATACTCACGTAAAACCTACGTGAACTTATACTCACTACTACCTCGGTTGTGTCAGGCACTTACGTAAAACCTACGTAAACCCCCGCGTACCCCAATCCTCGGTTGTGAAGGATTACTTACGTAAAACCTACGTAAACTTGTACGTGTTACTGTTCTCGGGATATGTAGAACACTTATGGTTACGAATAGTCTAGTGGATATATAACATGGGAAGCCCCCACCAATAGAACATATTACCGGCCCAGTAGAGCCACATGTTACAAACGAACTTACTATTACGCATTTACTTTCCGTGAACTCGCTCAACTAGTTGTTGATCCGCTGTTACATGCCTTGCAGGTCGTTAGGTACATGGAGCTTGCACATGGAGGAGCTGGTCGTTGTGGGCTTGGATCGTGATTATCTTATTAAACACTTATGACGTTTCGTACTTAATTATGTTGGGTTTTGATTATACGCTTCCGCTAAACAATGATAAATTACTTATGTTGTGGAACACCTTTCATATGGATTTGGTTTGGTTTAATGGCAAATACTTTTACTATATATATTGTTCTATATGATTGGTGGCTTGATCCTGGTCAGTCACGCTCCCAAGCGGTGATACTCCGCAGGTGGATTTTGGGGGTGTGACATTATCGTCACAGGAGTTGGTGTATTACCCGTGTGAAAATGTTTGTGTCGGCAATAAATACATAAACGTTATTCACCCACGTTTGACGAAGGTTAAAGTTTATTTAGGAGCATTACTAGTGCATTTGCGATATTGGAAAAAAATGGGAAAACTAGAAAAATGTATCTCTGCCGAGCTCAATGACAACTACGTCGTATCTAACACATCAATCGCAGGGAATGAAGCTGTCTACCTGTGTATGCTTATGGAGCATCTGGTTACAGACAAACCAATAAATATAACTGGAGACATTTGTAAAACTTTTTTGTCGTACAGACAATTCATTGCAGAAAAACTGTATTTTTGGCGGTGTTTACCCCGTCTAAATGCTGTCTAGTTTATGCAATAAAATACCTGTTTTTAATTTATTAGTTTAATAAATAGTGATCAATGAACCCACTATAAATAGGCATAGGCATTGTTGCCATTTAACCACATCCAATCACAATTTAGCCTCAAACTTAAAACTTGCTAAAAAAATCATGGATTCTTCTTGGACCGACGAAGAAGACATTGTTGTTGCCGTCTCCTACGCCGCCGCTCGTGATGAAGGCACTTACTCAATTTCCGATCCCGTGTTCTGGGGTCAGGTTATGAACTATTTCTGCATTCATGTGCAACAAACGACCCGTAGCGCCAATGACCTCAACACTTGGTGTGCTTTCCTACGCTTCAAATGTAGCCGTTTCCTAGGAAGGTACAAGAACGTTAAAAAAAATCGGCACAACAACCTGGCTGAAGAAGAGGTCATTGAAGAAGCCATACTAGACTAAGCAACAATTTATGACGAGGACTTTGAACACATTTCCGTGTTTGAAACTTTCAAAAATTATATTTAGCTAAAGTTTTTAGGATGTTATTTAAATTTATCTTGTATCGTTTTTTAGGATGTAATAACTTTGGTAATTTAAAGTTATTATTGTTTAAAAGCCAATAATTAAAAACTTATAAATATGAAAAATAAAAAAAATGGGAAAGCCGGGTATCGAACCCACGCCAAACCCGTTTCACACACTCACCAACAACTTAACCAACATATCACAAGCAACTACATCGTGACCCTGAGAACGAGTTACATCCAGTTTTAATTTTATTTATACACGTTATTTATTTTAATTAATTATTTTAACCAAATAAATATTTATAATTTTAGTAGTTAAGGTTCAAGGGGCTTTTGTACCGTTTATAAATAATATAATTTTATTTTAAAAAGCCCATTACATGTTGCTGCCAAAACACGTTATTTATTTTAATTATTAACTTTAAGTAAATAAATATTTATAACATTAAATAATATAACTTAAACTTGTTATTTTTAAAATTAACATTTTTGGGTGTAAGCCCAAACCCCTTACACCCAAACCCTGTAAGCCCACACCCCGTAAGCCCAAACCTCTTAGGCCCAAACCCCGTAGACCCAAACCATGTCAGCCCACACCCCGTAAACCCAAACCCCTTAAGCCCAAACTCCGTCAGTCCAATACCCGTAAGCCCAAACCCTGTAAACCCAAACCTCTTAAGCCCAAATCCCTTAGGCCCAAACCCCGTAGACCCAAACCCCGTAAGCCCAAACCCCGTCAGCCCACACCCCGTAAGCCCAAACTCCGTCAGTCCAAACTCTGTAAACCCAAACCCCGTAAGCCCAAACCTGTGAAACGATCAACAGGCGCACCCCGTAAACAGTTAAAGAAAATATAAAACATTATATTAAAAAAAGAAAATACTAAACATTACATTAAAAAAAGAAAATATAAAAAGAAAAAAAAACCATTACATTAAAAAAAACCAAACATCTAAAGCCAAACCCTCATCGTTTCCCACTGCGAGACGTGTTCGAAATCATGTCCCTCTTTGTGGCGGTAGTTGATGAGGGCAACCGCCTTTATGTCCTCCTCACCAAGATCCTGGGATGAATCCTCCACAGATTTGTAGTAACGCTCGAACTTCTCACAGTCCAAGCGTATAACCCGGAACCTTGAAGATAAGGCGTCAACGGTGCGGCCGTGGTCCGGACCACGGAGTTGTGCAAAATATTGTTGCACACAGACCCATAGACCCCCCTGCCCTCGACGAGGAGGATCGGTATACACCTCCTCCTAAGCCTCCACCAACGCAATGTCCTCAACATCGGTCCACGACGAACTAGCCATGTCGGCAAAAACTGAACCGTGTCTGTTTGTTGTAAACGTTGAACAGAATATGAAAGTAGAAGAAGAAGAACGATGAACGGTGTGTGTGTGTGTTTAGGGGTATATATAGTGGGGTTAAATGAATATTTAATGTAACTTTAAATATTCAAACCCTTAAACATAACTTCGAATATCTAATTGGTTGTTGAAACGGCGTTGAGTTAATTATATGTAATTTTTATTTTTTTTCATTGAACTATACTGAATTGAACTAGAATTCAAACGCAAGTTATAACTTTATTATCATTGAATACAAAGTACATAAAAACATAACACAAAAAAATACAAACATAATCATTTGAACTAGAATACACCAAACCGCTACTTCCAACTGGGTAGGAGATCCGGATTATGATTCCGGAATTTGCATCGAAACACCTAGCAATGATAAAGATGGGTCGTGAACTGGTAAGTTCCATCAACCCACATTTATATTGGCCTAGGTGATATGTAACGGGTTGTTGACATTTTCTTCAACGGTTCTACGGCTTCAATTATGTTTCGAGACCTGGCTAACACATTGGTGAGCCCATTGTGTTAGCCAAGGTCTCATCAACCACCCTAAAGGGGCAGAACCGTCATGTGCTAAACAACTCGTTAGACCCTTCACGTGTCCGTTGTAGATGAGTTCTTGAACCCGATCGACCCCGCAGAGCACGTGGAAGGGGATATCCGATCTCATCCCATTAAATCGGAGAAGATCTGTGTCCGTTGTAGATGACTTCTTAGACCCGTTGTAGATGACTTCTTAGACCCGTTTGTTGAATCAGGGGGTCTGCCCATTTTTTGAAGCTGTGAACACTAATGGGGTAGAAGATATGGTGAAGAAGAAAAGGTTGTGTATAACAGGGTTGAAAATTGTGAACGTCTTAAAAACAGGTTTCAAACGTCTTAAAAACAACTTTGAAATTTGTGAAACGTCTCAACTTTTATAGAAAACGTCTTAAAAAAACTTTTAAATTCGTGAAACGTCTTAAAAATAACTTTGAAAACCGGGAAACGTCTCAAACGTCTCAAGGTTTGAATGAAACGTCTTAAAAAGAACTTTGGAAACCGGGAAACGTCTCAAACATCTCATGGTTTGAATGAAACGTCTTAAAAATTTTTAAAAATTCGTGATACTTTCAAACGTCTTAAGCCGTGTTGAAGCGTCTCAAGCCGGCTTCAAACGTCTCAAGCCATGTAAAAGTGTCAGCTTAATAGCTCAACTTAAAGACGTCTCAAGCCGCCGTCTGAAACGTCTCAGTTAAGACGTTAAGACGTCTGAGGTGTGTCGGACACGTGGCAGCGTTTGGTTGGTCAGCCGCCAAGACGCTAGAACCTTTTTGTGGCGTCTCCCCAAGACGTTTGACTTGGCCATTTTGGAAAAGTTGACTGATACTTGGCCATTTTGGCTATTTTCCCATTTTAAAATCCATGTCCTTTTTAAAATCAAACAAATTGATGCAATGGTTGTTGTAATGTATGTATTATGGTTTGTATAGTGCTAATGATATATATTATATATAGATTACGATGAACCTGTTAAACGAGAAAAAATAGACGCGGGTTCATCGTAACGCACGAGTCCTAGATCAACTTAGTTATTTTATTCTATGTTTTACGTTTCGGTTTAATTTCTTCACATTAACACGCTGCAACTTCAGTGTCGGTAGTCGCTGGCAATAGTATGACATTAGTGCTCGCCCCCGCCGCAACGCGAGGTGCTTAATACTAGTTTTACTTAAATTTTACCTGTTTAACTTACACAGAATACATAAATTGAGTCCAATCATTTATAAATAAATGGATCAAAGCTGTGATTTGTGACTTGCCACCTCTACCTAATACATTCAACTACTCGGTTTGGTGTCTATAGTGATAATTGGATTACTTGTAACACGTAAGAAACCTTATCTTTGTTTTTTTTAATTTCATTACATTTTTAAAATTGTCTTGTTAAATGTCATATGAAAAGTACAATATTTTTTAGGTTAATAATTTGATTAGAAATCACATATGTATTACACGGGTACGTATGGTTGTTATAATGCCTAAATCTCCTTTTAACACACATATTCAATTATTGAATCATTAGAGTAGCATCTCCAACGCTAAATATTTCAAATGCTTATAAACACCCATCTGATATGCCACATCAGATTAATTCCGAACACTCGTTTCTCTTTCAATGCTACATCTATTTTCAAATATATTTTTAAATATATATACACACACGTACACACTTAGTTATAAATCCATATACTACACGATTTGAATAAATAGAATATTAAATAGTTAATATGAAGATTGAGTAATTATAAAACGACATTTTAAGATAAGATATGACTGAAAGAGGTGAAATAAGAGAAAAGATAAAAACAATCTTGGGCTCAATTGTGACAAGTGACGCAACTAGTTACTTATTTATTAGGCATACATTTCATTATGAATCCTTAATTTATTTAGCAGCTGTTTGGAAACCAATGCACCAGCAAAGAGTACTGAGCCAGTGAGCAGACTGACTAGGTAAGGAGACTTTGAACCAGTAAGTGTTGAGCCAATAAGAGTATGACGATGTGGTGGTGCGTGAGTGGTTGAGTGAGGGTCAGGAGCACAGATGAATGGATAAATGGGTAAAAATTTTATTCAACATCATTTTGAAACTTAGGGGCTATTTGGAAACCTCTGCGGCACTAAGTGCCGAGCCACTAAGAGGTCTGATTAGGTAAGTGACTCTGAATCAGTAAAAGGACTGACTTTGCTCGACCTGATTGGTTGGCGGTGGGTCGAGGAGGTGGTGCGTGAGTGGTCGGCTGAGGGTTATGATGAACACAGATGAATGGATAAATGGGTAAAATTTCATTCAACATCATTTTGAATCTTAAGAGGCTTCCCGACAAATATAAAGGTATTCTGTTAGTCAACCAAACACACTTAATGTTGACTGATTCTCATATAGCCTCATGGGTGGCTCTTTATCTGTGCAGGGAGGACTTCTGCACAAGGCCCGTTTTTTCGAGGGGCACGAGATTTTTTTTAAAAAAAATTCGATATATATATGTTATTTAAAAAAAATTGTACACACATAACAAATCCAATATAAAGGCCAATTATCAAATGCATTTGTATTCTTTATAATTTACCCAACTTAACAATAGTTTTATTGGGCCCAATCCAATACTAATATGATTTAAAAAAAAAAAAAGAAATACGCAGCGGCTAGCCACGCAGGAAACTGAACGGACGAACATCAGGAGAAGAACAGCAGGAGACGATTCCGAACATTAGGTGAATTTCCGATTGATATATTGAAACTTTGATTCTGATTTTCCGATTGATATATTGATTCTGAATTTCCGATTGATATATATAATCTGAAACTTTGAATTGAAAGTTTAATCTGAATTTCCGATTGAACATCTGATTGATATATTGATTCTGAAAGTTTGATTTCTGATATAATTGTTTTATTGATTGATTCTTTGAATCTGATCGAACTTTGATATATTGGAAGTTTGAAAGTTTGATAATCTGATCGAACTTGGATCAAATATAATCTGAAACTTTGAATCTGATCGAACTTTGATATATTGAAAGTTTAATAATCTGATACTGATAATCATCATATACATCATCAGGTCAAGTCTGTAAGTTTGTTCATATATTCATACCGATTAAGTGTTGTTGTATTTTTAGGCGTTAATGGCTCCTAAACAAGCTTCCGGTCTCCAGATGGCAAAAACGTCAAAAAAGGAAACGAGCGGATGAATTGGTGAAGTCTCAAGCCGGTGCTATGCAAAATTTTTTGGCGCTGAAGGGGTAAGGTCCCAAAAACCTTGCACAGGTATTCAGGACCATACCATAATCCTACCACCAATGAACCTCTTTCGAAGAACCTTTGCGCGGCAGCCCACTGGTTCTAAAGAAAAGAACTTAAAAGAAAACAATCTCCAACATCCGCGCTCCAAGAGAGAAATAACATATCCTTGCGCAAGCTTTCATGCAACAGATAGGATAAAGTCCTAACAACACCTCCGCACGGATAACACCCCAGACTTGGACAAAAAATAACTTTTCTATCACAGCAGAATTAGCATAAGGAAAAGCACATAGGATTACAGCTGTAACCCTTCTAGAAGGTATCATCGTGCACAGACCATTCGGTTATAACCGAATAGCCACGTGGCACCATCCTTAGCATCCCTCGAGATCACGGTGATGACACTAACTGGGAGAAGGATCCACATTTGCCCACTTTCCATGTGGCATCACCCCAGCCGTTGATCGTACCCACGATCCGTGTGCACACACATAACGTTAGCGATTAACGGTGAAGGGATAACCGCTTACGGAAATTACTTTCCGTCATCTCTCCCAATTTTGTATGAAGTATAGGAGACAAACTTAGTCATTGATCTTCTAAGATCATTGGATCAAAATAAGGCAGTGGCAATTTCGTAAATCTCATGTTCAATCAATTGAAGAAACAAATAGAGAAAGGGTATTCTGGTCCTTTCTCACTTGAACTCTTCCCTCATTGATTTTCAAACAACTATAACTTTTTCATATATTAATAACTTTTTAAAAAATTACTCCGTATTAACGAGCATTTCATTCTCTTTAATTAGAGTGGCTTATTGCTATAGTTTTCTTAAAAAAAATTACATGATTTTGAATACCCATTACGTAATTTTGAATATCCAGCACATGACTATATGATTTTGAATACCCATGACGTGATTACGTGATTTCATTATAGTATGTGAAACCACACTAAGTGATTACGTAATTACATAACAATAGTTGACTATGTATTATTGCGTGACTACGTGATTTTGAATACCCATTTCATGATTACATGATTTCATTATAGTATTTTATGTGAAACCACACCAAGTAATTACATAAAAACAAAAACATGTAATACATAATATCTCATATGGAATACCTAATATTTCAGGTCTAATAACGTATTAAGGATAAATTATATACAAAACATTAGCCAAATCAACCTATGATAACCACATAATGCCGTATATTAGAGATTTAATCACGTAATAAAACATAAACAATCAAGTTCTTATTATTGAATGTGTAATCATGTAATGGTTTATGTTGAATGTGTAATCACGTAATGGGTATTCAAAATCACGTAATGGACTCATGAGTATTCAAAATCACGTAATAGACTAATGGGTATTCAAAATCCTGTAAATTTTTGTAAGAAAACTATAGCATTAGGTTGCTTGAATACCAAACGTCTTGTGAAACAAAGCCTAGTTCGCGGTTTGCCTTACAAATATTTCAATTTCACCGAGAAGTATATCGCATGTGCCAAAGGCATCACAAGTCTAAGCTTGAGAACTCCAATGATGCTCCATTACTGTAGGTCCCTTAATCCTTGGATCTTGACAAGATTGAAAATCCAATCTAGAGTGCTGAATCCTCTAGATCAGACGGACACATAAAACAGTAGAAACAGAACAAACACAAATACTTTCAAACAGTCTTCTATTGATTATCTAAACTTGCAGTTTTACAATCAACTCAAGACTCACAAACACACAACCTCTGTGATCTCGTTTCTCTCTCTCTCTCTCTCTTTCTCTTTCTCTCACTCTCTCTCTTTCTCTCTCTCTCTTTCCTTCTCTCCATTTTTCTCTCTCTGTAGAATCTTAAAGCTGGTTACTAGGCTTAACCAAACCCTAATCACAAAACCTATTTATATAACACATGTATGCGAACTAGGCTTGGGACAGGGATAGACCATTCTTCAAGCCCATTACAATCATAAACTCACTAACCAATAATGATAAGCCCATTACAAAATATCACTAAACTATTAAACTATTAAGCTGTTGTCACAGAATATGCATCAACAATTACAATTGATTCATATGGATTTCTTTGGTCTAGTGAATGTCAAAAGCATTGCAAAAAGTACATATTGTCTTGTAATTATGCATGACTTTTCGAGATATTCCCGGGTGTATTTTCTGACTGGCAAAAGTGAAACCACTGAGAAAGTTGAAGGTTTCGTCTCAAGGATTGAAAATTCTTTAAAGAAGAAAGTTGTTATTATTTGATGTGATAAGGGTTTAGAATTCAAGAATGCAGATCTCAATAACCATAATCAAGTTACAATCAATTTAACTGATCTAGTTTGATAATAATATGTAGGGAGGATAGATACACACATAAGATTTTATATATTACAAGAAACTTGAAATTCACAGAATAATGAATCTGTTTAGATATGACTCAAACTCCACTCCACATCCAACAATTACACCAACATTTTTTAAACAAAAAATTATCCATCTCTTTTTTAGTTCTTTATAAGGAGGATTTGTAGTTCTCTACTAAGGAGGAAAAACAACTGTAGAAGAAATGGTGTACTTGTGGAAAAAGTAACTTTAACAATACATTAGTCTTAAAGATCCTTGGTTCTGTAATGTATGTTGCACCTTTACGTATACCATCAACGACAACTTTTGCACATGGTTCAGCCTCCATTGTTGGGACTACATCTCTCAAATCCTGTCAAATTAGTAATGCAGCTTTTGGTAACAATGAATTGTCATTTTGTGATTCCGAGGGAAAAGAACTGATATTACTTACTTTTTTTAAACGTGTATATTTGGCTGTTATGAAGTCTGTTTGTATGAAACCGAGCATCAAGATTGTTATTGTTACCGTTGGGGAAACTTCAAATCTTAAGGACTCATAGAAGCTGATCAATGCTGCTTTACTTGCCTGATAGACAACTTGCACCAAAAGCTATTATGGTTAAACAATTAAGAAAAGTGGCACACGAAAATTAATGGATTGAATCGTGTTCTTTACGTTATAGACGCAGCCTCCAGGTGCGCCCAACAAAGCACCTAATGAGGAATTGACAATGATCTTTCCATTGGTTTTTTTGAGGTGTGGAACTGCAAAATGAGTTGGATAAACCGATCCCCAAAAGTTTGTGTTCTGCATGCAAAAACCCACCAAAGTCGTTAGTATAACTGATACGAATTGCTATAGAATCTTTGAAAACGTGTAAAGCTACAAATTTAATGCAACAACTTATGATTGCATAACATTACTTTAATTTTAATAGTTGTGTGAAATTGATGACAATCCCATGTGTATAAAACATAAATATTAATTTCATATCTAGACGTGTATTTGAAAAATAATGAATGAATATCCTAAAAACCCAAAATTATATATTACAAACTTTGATATATATATATATATATATATAGAGGTAATGTTTTATGTCTTTTGTGTGTAAAAAATGCTTATCCTTACATGAATATGATTAGAGTTCAAGTCACATAACACAGAAATGTATAGTTTTAAAGGTACAATATAAAAAGACAAAATTGTATAAATTAACCTTATACCTAAATTGCACTTTATATCTTTCACTATAAAATCAGCAAAACTCAACCTTTATGTTCATGTTTTGTAACATTATATAACATTTACAACTAACATTGTCTAAAAACTCAGTTAAGTTACTTCACATGCTTTGCATGTGAGAGTACTACGGTCTTTTTTAACATAAAGGTTGATTTGTGCAAAAAAAAATTATTTATAACATAAAGGTTTATTTGTCCAAAATGTTATTATATATATAGTAAAATATTTTTTTACAAAAACATTATTATTTGTTAATAATTATATATTTATACATAAACATATATAAAAAATAGTTTAAATTTATTTTATAAAAATTATGATTTTAACATTTTTATAAAGTAAATAATAATGACAAGATAAATTACTTTTTATATAAAGTATAACTAAAACACAAATTCTTTTAAAATAAAGTTATTGTAATATCCAGAATATTTTTATAATTATATATATTATAACTTACGTTTTAAAACTACTCAAACTAAAAGGTATTTTTTATGTATATGTAAGTATGCGTTTATAGAATAAAAATATTAGACAAATTTATATCGATAAAAGAAACTAATAAATTGATTTGACGCTTAAATTTTTTTAATAAACTTCAGTAAACAAATTTTAAATATATAATATGTAAGTAATACTAATACAAATCCAATAGGAAATAATAGAATGTCTTAAACTGCATATATATTTTTAATATTGCATTTGTATTATTTACATATTATATATTTAGAATTTATTTACTGGAGTTTATTAATGATTTTTTTAAACGTCAAATTAATTTAGTAGTTTCTGTTATTGATATAAATTTGTCTAATATTTTGTTTTTTATAAACACATACTTACATATACATAAAAAATAACTTTTAAATTGAGTACTTTTAAAACATCCGTTATAATTATAAAAATATTCCGGATATTACAATAACTTTATTTTAGAAGAATTTGTGTTTTATTTATACTTTATATAAAAATTAATTTATCTTGTCATTATTATTTATTTATAAAAATATTAAAATCTAAATGTTACAAAATAAATTGAAAACTAATTTTTTATATATATAGATATATATTTATTAACAAATAATAATGTTTTTGCAAAAAAAAAAAAAAATTACTATATATAATGACATTTTTTTTTGCACAAATCAACCTTTATGTAATCAAAGACCATAGTACCCTCACATGCAAAGCATGTGAGGTAACTTAACTGTGTTTTTGGACGACGTTAGTTGTAAAGGTTATAGAACGTTACAAAACATGAACATAAAGGTTGTGTTTTGTCAATTTTATAGTGAAAGGTATAAAGTGCAGTTTAGGTATAACATAAATGTTGATTTATGTAATTTAGTCATATAAAAAGTAGGTGAATTAACATGTAAATATTTTGAGGTGTAGTTCTGAACAAATTTCTCCAAATTTTTTCTTGATCAATAACCAAAAGCAATTAAGGATAAAAAAAATGTTCACTACTACTAAAGACCATGATTGTAAAAATTCTGACTAGGCGTTGATTAATCTGGATTAGTCGTCGATTAATCACAATTAATCCCAATTAATTTCAGTTAATTCTGATAATCTTTTACTAATCGCTAGTCCCTACCCTACTGACCGACTGATGAGTAGCAATTTCTGCAATTATACTAAACACTATAGTAGTAAGTAGCTATTGCTATACATGTGAAAATGTGAGGATGTAGTAAATTAATTAGTTTACGTGTTTATCTGGGGTAGATTATTATTATTATTATTTTAATATTTTTAAGGCCAGGATTATATAATATATGAAAATGTGAAGATATGTAATTAGTTGCTTACGTCTTTAATTAGGTATACAGTTTTGATTTTTTTTTTTTTACAGTTTTTTCAATAAATAAATAAAAAGCAATTTGTTTATATGGAAAACCTTTTTACATTTTAAAAACTTAAAATTACGTATACTACAAACTTTGATATTAGGTATTTGTCTACTTCTTTAATTAGGTATACAGTTTTGAAATTTTTTTTTACAGTTTTTTCAATAAATAAATAAAAAGTAATTTGTTCATATGGAAAACCTTTTTACATTTTAAAAACTTAAAATTACGTTTTTTTTAATGGCCAACTAAATCACCGGATAAGTATCATGGAATGCCCTCAATTGAGCAAATGCACCCCCTCCTCCATAGCAGTCAGAGTTGGATGCATACCCGAGCCACCAAGCCACTAGTTCCGGGGAAAACCCGCTGTCTGAAGGCCCACTACCGTAAAACCTGGTTCGGCTCGGTTTCGAACTGGCAACCTCCAAAGAGGCCTAGTTCTAAACTTCATTGCCACCACCAATGTCCTTCAAAGTGATGCTAGTGGGAGTTGAACTTGGGACCTCAAGAAGAGAAACCAAATAACTAACCACTAGAACAACTTGTTAGGACACAAAAAAAAAAAAAAAAAAAAGAACTTTAAAATTAGGCATACTACAAACTCTGATATTAGGTATTTCTCTACGTCTTTGATTAGGCGTACAGGTTTGAACACTGATCTCTAATTATTGATGAATTACTGTTCCCCATACACACTTCTTTGAAATTATTCATAAAAATTCTTAAGCCAAAACTTATTTATTGGTACCACTCCTGAATATTTTTTTTTTCTAATTAATTAGGCAAGAAACATTTATCATACACATACACATCTATAAAATTATTCTACTAATCGAAATTTTCCTTCACCCAAAAATTAGATTTGCTTTGAAAGAGATTTTTTTAATAAGTTATTAGTTTAATTTAGTTAATAAATTTAAAAGAATATAGTAAATTAATCATTTTCATATAAATACCCATATGCCCTTAAAATAACAATAAATATATCAAATGAAGCAAATCTATTGGTTTAAACTTACTCTTTTATTTTTACAAAATATTTTCTTCTCATTTAAACCCCCGCTATATATATATATAGGGAGGGGCTCATGCGAGAACCTTGAGAACCAATGTGAACACAACCTAAAATAGCTAAAAAAACCTACCCCCCCTCCCCAAAAAAAAACCTAAACCCCCCACCCCCTAAAAAAAAAAAAAAAAACTAACCCTCCCCCCCAAAGCTAAATGCTAAAAACTAAAACCCCAAAAAAACCTAAAAAAAAACCTAAACCCCCTCCCCCACCCCCCAAAAACCTAAACCCCCCTCCCAAGCTAAAATGCTAAAAACTAAACCCCCAAAAAACCTAAAAAAATCTAAAAAAATCAAAAAAAAAATCTAAATTTTTTTTTAATATTTTTTATGCTCAAATCGCTACTGTTAGTGGCCAAATTTTTTTTTTTAATTTTTTCTTTTTTTTGCTTCAAAAAGTAGCGATTTTTATATAAAAATATTAAAAAAAAAAAAATTTGTGTGATTTTTAGCTATTTTTAGGCATTTTTGGTTGTGTTCACATTGGTTCTCGTTGTCTCGCAATAAGAGGTGGTTCTCGCATGATCTTCTCCATATATATATATATATATATATATATATATATATATATATATATATATATATATATAGAAAGTATAATGTACTTCAGGGCTTAACCTACATTAACATACATGACAAAAAATATAACGTGCGTTATTATCATAGAACGTGCATGATTATAGTCCCATGCGTGATTATGTGGTCCCATGTGGTCCCATGCGTGATTATGTGGTCCCATGCGTGATTATACCCCTGATCCAACGGTTACCATTGTCTCCTACGTGATGTATGATAAGGCTTTTTGTATGTTAACCTTACTCTCTCTATATATATATATATATATATATAGGGCCAGGATCATTTCAGAACCATAAATATTTACAGAACTCGCAGAACTCCTAATAAAAAATCTTTTTATTTATATATTTTCATGTTTAGGATAATTTTATCATTTATTATGTGTATTTTTACGATTACATACATGTTAAGAGTAATTTTATCATTTTTATATGTAATTTTATAATTACACATATGTAAACTAGTTTTTTTACATATATGTAATTAGTTATGACACATATATATAATTTTGGTAATTAAACATATGTAAACTACTTTTAACATGTATGTAATCAAAGAAATACGTATAATAGATGATAAAAAGATCCTAAATACAAAAACTTATATATAAAATGATTGTTTATTAGGAGTTCTGAAAGTTCTGTAGTTATTTAGAGTTCTGAAATGAACTCAACCCTATATATATATATATATATATATATATATATATATATATATATATATATATATATATATATATATATATATATAGGGGAGAGTTATCTTGAGAACGCTAAATATTGCGAGAACCGTGAGAACGAACGAAAAAACCAATAAAAACCAATTTTTTTTAACACAAACCTCATTGTAATTAAAATATAACATTCAAAAAAGAAGTTACAACATTAAATAATTCATTTCTTCTCTCAAAATTACTCTTATTAGATTTTTTACACGTGTAAATATAACAAATTTACGCATCTGTAAATGGCAAACTTACACATGTGTAATTTTCTTTAATTAACGTAAATTTAGACGTGCAAAATAAATTTCTTACATTGTATTCGAATAATAATGATAAGTGTAAAAAGAAATTTTGAATTTGAGTTGTTTTTGACCAAGTTCTCACGGTTTTTTCATTCGTTCTCACGGTTCTCGCAATATTTAGCGTTCACATTTAAATCCCCATATATATATATATATATATATATATATACACACACACACATATGGTGAAGTTCTAGAGTGAACACTAGTGTATTTATGATCTGAGTGAACAAATCCTGACAATTACATCATCAAATCGTAAAATACACTAGTTTATTTTCATCATTAAATCATGACCATGATTTATACTTGTGTATTGATAATTAAGGGCTAAGATTAGTTCACTAGTGTTCACAATCAAGAGGGTTGTTCACAAATGAACTTAACCCTATATATATATATTTATGTTTTTCAAATCAATGGCTATGACTGGACGGTGAGGGAGGTGGAATAAAATGAAAACTTCTACAAGTTGTGAGAACTTAGAGAAATCGGCTTTACAAAAGGTTTTTTCAATCTTTTTGTACCAAAAATCCTAAAAAATTAACTTTTCCGAAATAAA
Source organism: Helianthus annuus (assembly GCF_002127325.2). Classification (NCBI taxonomy): domain Eukaryota; kingdom Viridiplantae; phylum Streptophyta; class Magnoliopsida; order Asterales; family Asteraceae; genus Helianthus; species Helianthus annuus. The sequence continues at coordinate 33,298,030 of NC_035438.2, forward strand.
CTAGTTTTATTGATTTACACCACACATAAAAGCCCCTTACAACTAGTGTAAACGCAGATGTTAGCATCTTTTTACATATTAAGGTTGGAAACAAGGCTTTGATTTTTTTTTACAGTTGTGTTTGTAACATTTTAATCTACGCGTGTGCAAAAAAATGGGGGCAAAACTCGCACGAGAAGTCAGAGTTCTCTAAATTTTCACAACTTACGGGGGTGTTCTCTTGATCTTTATCTCACACGCACACATATATATAGTGTGAGATTATTTGAGAATCATAAAAGTAGGAAACCCAGAACACTAATTTTATATTTTAAAATAACTAAAAAAATCTTTTTTTAAATAATTTCTTCAGGGTTTATCATATAAAAACTTGTAGAAGCCGTTCAAATAAAAATAAATATACTTTTGCCAAATAACCCATAAAAATTTCATGTAAAAAAATTATTTTTACCTAACCTTTTTCAAAGTTTTTTTTTGCATATAAACATACGTAGAAACTGTTTTAATAAAAATGTTGAAATAAATGTTTAAAACAGAATTAAAAAAAATAAAAAAAAAGTTACAAAAATTAATTTCCTTATTTCAATGGTTTCTACATGTGTTTATATGAAAACACTCCAAAAGATTTATGTAAAAATGATTTCTTACATGTAAAATTAGTGTTTTCCTGTTTTCCTGATTTTTTTATTATATATATATAGTTTTTCTCTCCTCACATTTATTATTATTTTTGACTAATTAATTAGTCATAAATACTAGAGTTAAATGCTTGGTTGGTCCCTGTGGTTTGCAAAAATTTCATACTTGGTCCTAGTGGTTTACTAATTACACGCGTGGTCCCAAAAGTTGTCAAAAAATGAACTCGGTTGGTCCCCTGACCTAACCTCTGTTAAATTTCTCAGTTAACTATGTGTGAAATGACTATATTACCCCTGAAAGCCCAATCATCTTCTTCAACCTCTTACACCACCACAACCTGCAACTACAAATTTGTCCTTCTTGAACTTTAAAGGTTCGCTTGCTATGCGTGCTTATTTACACATCCCATAATGGATTTCAACACAAAAAGATTTGGATTTTCTTGATTTGAGCAATAACCAAATTGAGGGTGGATTTCCAAATTGGCTAACTAGCAAAGATGGATGTTGGAAGCATAATTCTATCCGACAACAAGCTCACCGGAAAACTCCGGCCTCAACTGTTTGAATCTTCAAGTTTATCGGTTCTTGCATTGTCAAGAAACAATTTTTCCGGTGAGTTACCGGAGAATATAGGCAATGCCAGAGCGATTAGGATCCTTATGTTGTCCGGAAACAATTTTCCGGGCATATTCCGGTTCCAATATCCAATATTTACCGGCTGCTGCTTTTGGACTTGTCGAGAAACCGACTTTCAGGCCTGCCTTTTGCGGATAATCCTCTTCTTGCTTACATTGACTTGTCTTACAATGAATTCTCTGGTGAGATTCCGGTGATTTTTTCTACAGAAACGCAGATTCTTTCTTTGGGTGGGAATAAGTTTTCCAGTGGGTTGTGGAGGTAGTTGCAGGTTGTGGTGGGTTGTGAAGATGGAGGAGGTGGTAGTGTTAGAGGTTGAAGAAGATGATTGGACTTTCAGGGGTAATATAGTCATTTCGCACATAGTTAACTGAGAAATTTAGCAGAGGTTAGGTCAGGGGACCAACCGAGTTCATTTTTGACAACCTTTGGGACCACGCGTGTAATTAGTAAACCACTAGGACCAAGTATGAAATTTTTGCAAACCACAGGGACCAACCAAGCATTTAACTCTAAATACTATAATCCTACACACTAAAATTTTTGCCTTCACACATCAAAATTTATCCTACACATTTTGAAATTTATCCTACACATATTGAAAATTATCCTACACACCTCGTAATTTATCCTACATTTTAAATTAATTTTTTTCTTCTTCAAAAATATTTATTTAAAATAAGTTACAAATTTAATATAGTTAGCTATTAAAAAGGAAGACTACCAATTAATGATCTATCTAAGTTTACCAATATATCCTTACACTAATATTAAATAAAAAAATTAAATTAAGTAAAATGAAGGATTCTTATTGGTTGAAATTTCTTCTTTTTTATTCTTACAAAAAAATTCTTCTTATTTGAACCCTCCACTATATATATATATATATATATATATATATACACACACACACACGACAAGGTTAAAATGAGAACACATATATTTCGTAAGAAGCGCAAGAATTAGTGAATATTCATCAAAATTCTATTTTTTACACTTATTATTATTATTCGAATACAATCTTTGAAAGTAAATTTATACGTTTAAATTTACAATTCTTCGTTAACAAATTTTTTACATTGTATAAATTTGTTGTATTTACATATGTGTAAAAAATTTATTAAGAGTGATTTTGAGAGGAGTGATTAGTTATTTAAAGAGTAAGTTCTCTTTAAAAAAATCATCTTAATTAAAATGAGGACTGTATTAAAAAATACTGATTTTTTCATTAATTCTCACGGTTCTCGCAATATTTAGTGTTCTCAAGATAACTCTTCCGCGTGTGTGTGAGGATTATGTTAGGTTTAATGGGTAACTCGAAACAGTAAGGAACCACTAGTTTTACATGTAGAAAAACTTACTAAAAATCATTTTTAAATAGAAATAAAAGATATTTTTGCATTTTTTTTGCATATAAACAAATGTAGAATTCACTCAAATAAAAAAAATATTTTTTGTAAGTTTTTAATGTATTTGAATTATTTTTTTTTTTGAAATTTTTATGTCTTTTTTTTTGTTTATTACAACGACTTCTACACGTGTTTACATGCAAAAACTCCAAAATAATATTAAAAAAAGATTATTTTTACAAGCACAAATGATTTTTTACGAGTTGTATTAAATGTTTTACCCATGATTCCCTAATGAACTCACCCTTATATATAAACTTTGAGGGTGCCCGCTCGATATAAGGGGAAACATAAACATTGCCAAAGTGTGAATTGTTCGGTTGGTTAGGTTATTATTCTCGACCTAAACCGAAGTTATCGGTTAGTCTATTTTCTTAATAGGTCGGTTTTTGGTTAATTAGTTCGGTTTATTTGGTTAGATCGACGGTTTTTGAATTGATTCATTTAATAGCCAAAACCAAACTTTGGCTAACTTTTTTTTAAAATACATGAAATTAAGGTATAAATGCATGAAATGAAAGTATAAATATATAAAATGGAGGTATAATATATCAAACTGAAGGTGTTAACATATGTTAAAAAATTATAGTAATACTATAGTTTGATATTTAGCTCATTTTACACATGTGAAATGTAAAAGATAGGTAATATGTTTACGTTTTTATTTAGGTATACAGTTTTGAACAAGTTTCACTTCTTTTATGAATAAACGAAAGTAATCTACGGTGACACATGATCTCCTTTTCATTTGTTTTTAAACACGTGCATAACCAAGAAGTTTTTTTTGCCAACAAAAGCTGGAGATTTAAAAAAACGAGACGTTGTTATGAGTAGAAGGGGAACATATATTAAATTTACATCTTTTAAACCCTTTAATAGTTTTCGATTTCCTTTTTTTTCTTTTGCATTTGGTATTTTCAGTTTAGTCCTTGTTTCATTTTAATATATTTACATAATACATAATATTTTTAAATTTATTGTAAAATTATAAATTATTTTGCCAAAAAAAAAAAAAAAAACTAACAGTAACAACGTGATGACCTTCATAACGATTAGACCAATAGTAAACCTCTTGTTCGGCTTGTTATTAGTATTTATTAATAATTCTTCTTAACATTTAATTAATAGTAGATATATAAATAAATACACACACAAATACAGAACAATGTTGGAATAAAGTTTACTTTTCTATGTTTTCAGGCTATCAAATTTAACTATTAAATATAAAGAATGAAATTACATCCATTTGTTTTATATAATATGTATTATTAAAGTGAAATTGTAAAAATATCCTAGAAGGTTTAAAGGCTCAAACATTGAGAAATAAAATCAAAAACTATATTTGAATTGGTTATTTTCAATTATTTTAAACGTTTAAGAATAAAAGAAAATTGAAGAGATTTAAAATCATTATTTAGAAAAGGTCAGTAGGGGTCAATAAATTTATAAATATATTATATTATATTATATTATATTATATTATATTATATTATATTATATTATATTATATTATATTATATTATATTATATTATATTATATTATATTATATTATATTATATTATATTATATTATATTATATTATATTATATTATATTATATTATATTATATTATATTATATTATATTATATTATATTATATTATATTATATTATATTATATTATATTATATTTATCTATAGACAAATATTATAAACACATTGTATATATTATTAAATATTTACATCGGCTTAATGTTTATACAAATTATGTATATCGACCTTATATTATATAAATTTCATATGTGAGTATGTATTATTAAATATTTACATCGGTTTAATGTTCATACAAATAATGTATATCAACCTTATATTGTAGAAATTTTTATATGTGAATTAAAATATGTCAGGGATGCAAAATGTAAAGAAAAAAAAAACGATGAGTTTAGTTTGATCTTACAAGAACTTGTGTGAATTTGGTGACATCACTACTGATACAATAAACCTGCCCGATTCCTGCATTACAAACCAGATGATCCACTGCAAAACGGTTGATCGAGTAGCATATGAATATTAATTCACACAAAGTGATGGTGCTAAAATTAGTTTATCAGACATTTATGTGTTACCCACAACGACCAAAATGTTTAACGGTCTCATCCACGAACATCCTACACTCGTCTACCTTTGACACATCGGCAAACACGAAAAGAACATCCGGAGAGCCAAGTTCACGAGCTCTGTGTGCTACCTGCTCAAGTCGACTCTCTGGTTTATTTCTGGCTATAATCGCGAGGTACGCTCCTAGTTTTGCATATTCATAAGCGATAAGCTGCCATTTTATAATACAAATTAAAAAAATCTTCCATTTTTTTAATAAAAGATGACAAATCGTGTTATACGTACCTCTCCAAGTCCAGATGAAGCACCTGTGATCAAGACCACTTTTCCGGACATGTTTTCCTTACATCGGAAACATGAAGGAACGGTGTTGACGAGTTCCCAAATTAATAGCAACGGTGAAACAAGAATCAAAAGTAACAAGGAAACATAATACACAAGGGCACTTGTGAACCTGTTATTAAAGCAGGCTGCAAACATGGCTGGTTATAATCACACCACCTAATTTATCTTCTTTCAAATCATATATTTCGAGGCTAATAGTCTAATACATATAAGATACCTAACCGAAATGTGTACTATTAGCTATCCTTTGTACGTATCTATATTGGTTTATTAGCGTGTATTGTTCATTTAATGGTTAGAAAACCAAATATTAAGTCTACCTGAATTGAATGAAGCCTGCAACGCACATGACTGTCCAGATAATGTTACCTAATGGTATATGGCATTATGTTACCAAATATGTTTTGTTAAATCCACCCATGACTAATTCGTCTAGTGGTATGGTGTCCCCTCTTACAAATATGAGGTTACGGGTTCAAATCAATTTCTCGTTAAAAAATGTTTTATTAAATCCATTCAAGTTGATATGTAGAGTATTGTAATCTTATGCATGTAGGGTAGCATGTCATGGGAATTTGACAAAAAGAGTGTTCCGATCAAAGCATACTATCTTAACAAATGATATGTAAATACCTCGATAAGAAATTACATCGAAATAGAAGGTAACCGGGCAATAAGGTGCGCCGCTACCCCTTTTTTAATAGCAAAACCAAGTTTTTTAAAAACTACATTTATAGATCTCGGGGTCATGACATCACTATACATAACCCTTTGGACTCGACTTAGCAGGTCCACAACCTCTGGCGCAAGTAAACCAAAAGCGTTAAATGCAAATGGGATAAACATGTGTCGGTTGTCAGACACGCTTTCTCGTGTTTGGTCACTTTGCCGAAGCAGCTTTTAAAGCAGGTTGATCCACCGTGAAAGCACCACCCCTAGCCCACAAGGGGGGAAACCCCTGTTAGGGCAAGCGTGTTTTCCTCGTATCCATACAAATTCCCAATTTGGATCAAAATAAAATAAGTTCCGACCCAAATAAGATTGCCTTGAAACGAGTCGTATTTAAAAACAAAAAGCAAAAAAGTATCAAGAAAGGTTCACATATTTTCTTTTATTTCTTTTATGTTCCCCACGAAATAAGTAAGTCATGATATTTAGGTTTATATCTCGAAAACAATATACTGAATGTATAAAAACCTACTGGCATATCGTCAGTGAGATCGTTTATCGCATTTGACTTTTCCAATTCTTTAGCATGCTGTGATTGTCCACTGATGTACTATCATTTCCTCTTTTTCACAACAAAATTCATTTTCATTTTCTCATGTTTTTGGATTTTGAGATTTTATCATGTTTTAGACTTTTTCTGATTTTTATCATGTTTTTTGCTTTTTCAAATTTTCGAAATTTCTAAATTTTTACTCCCTCTAAAATCAAAAATATGTTTTTGGATTTTTGATTTTCAAGGAAAATTTGAAAACAATCTGTACAAATAAAATGACAACTGTTGTGAATTGCTTTAATTCACCATCCACTTGGCATAAACAATCAGAACTCCTCGTGACAACAAACTATTTTCCCATTATGATTTCAAAACACTTAAGTTTGTTTTAATCAAAATGGTTTTTCCGAAAATTAGTTTTGTTGTTACCACTTGTAAGATCGGGGATTTCATTCATCACATTGTTTCTCTACCACTTGTATGAAAGTTAAATCAAGTTAAACTTAATGACCTTGATTAACCACTTGTAGGTGAAACCCTTTTTTCAACCACTTGCACAAACTATCATTTGACATTTTTCAAGAATACTACCACTTGAAAGTCGAAATATCATTGAACAACCACCATTCACGAAAGTGATATTTCTCAAGAAAGATGCCAATTCATTCTCCACGATTACCAACTTGGGAGCTCCGGCAAGTCAGGATTTTCAAGCAAAGAATACAGACACCCAAGCCTGACCAGCTTTGGGTGTGACCTTCTCGGTTTCACTCGGGGTTTGAACATTCCTTTTTTCTTCATAAAAATCTTTTACCCCTTTGGCCTTACCCTCGACCATTTTTCCAAAAAATATTTTTCACTTTTCCATTAAATGCTTTTTCGACATCAAATTCTTTCTTTTCAGAATAGAATTGATTCGAGATCTCCACTTTTCCAACCTTTGATTTTAAATTTTCAGCCCGCAATGGTGGAAAGTTTGCGTCATCCATTGGCGGTACTGATTATCACCTTTAACCTCAGCTTGTGGCTCCTCTGACTTTGACGAGTCAGAATCATCGCCAGATTTCACATCTGTTTTCTTAGCAACCCATTTTGGTTGTTAAGATTCACCCTTCTTTTGTAAAACCTTTTCGAACATTCACCAACTTCATATGTTGAGTTTTTAAACACTTTGAATTTTTCAGTTGGTGGTTCGGTTTTATCAACAATCTTTTCTTTGAGTTTAGAAACAACTTCCTGTTTGATGTTGGTTGCCTTTGGACAATTCCAGGCGATGTGACCAACTTCTTGACATCGGTAACAGGTTCTTGTCTCCTTTATCTGATGAACTCCATTCTTCTCATGTTTCTGTTTTACTGCAAAGAATTCTTTGTTCAATTGCTTCCAAAATGAGCTCTTTTCTTCTTCTTCAGAACTGGACCCTGAAACAAATACTGTTTTTGTTTTAGAAATTCTCTCATTTTTATGATTTTCGGGTGAAGTAAAACCTAAACCTTTCTTTTTGAAATTACTGTTATGGTTTGGTTTCTTTTGAAAACCAGAACCAGAACTGTAACCTTTTTTCTTGTTCAATCTTTGTTGAACTCTTGAAGTGTACTTTTTAGGTTTTTCATTAAGATTTACATCTTTTATTTCAGAAAATTTAATTTCTGTTAATTTGAAAACCTTTTTAATCATTTCAATTTGAACACTTCTTATTGGAAATTCCTCATCAGAAAATAATTTGTCTGAATCATTCAAAGTATATGCAACTTTGAATGTTTCGTCATTCAAATTAATTTTTGATAACAAAAATTCTTTATTATAAATACTTTTGACCAACGATTTTGGACTGTCAACCGACGAACTCGAACTTTCAGACTCAGACTTTGACTTTGACTCTGACTCCTCATCCTTATCCAACACCTGATCGACCATTTTCTTTATTAACTCAGACTCATGATCAGTGTCAGACGATGTGAATGTGACGTCAATGTTGTCTGGTAAATCATCAGTTGTTTCGGACTTTAACTTTATATTGACTGCCTTTTTGACTTGCTCCTCATTTGGTTTTGTGGGAGAATAACCTTCCCAGATCGGAGGTGGACACTTGTTATAACTGACACTTTGTTTCTTACCAGTATCCTTCTCTTCCGTCTTTTTTTCCTGAAAAACTTCAAAACCTGCAACAGTTGGACAAATTCTATCAATCAAATAATCAGAACTTGAATAACTTTGCAACAATCGTCTGATTCTTTCATTCTCTATCTTTTCAGTCTCTAACTCCTGCTTCAACTTTGCACATTCTTCAATATAGTGATTGATAGCCTTCTGCTTAGACATCATCACTGCATTCATCATTGTTAAAGCATCTTCTCTTTCTGAGTTTGTCTGTTGCAACTGGTTGACTGTTCTATTCAACACATCATACGATTCTTTCACATATTTGACATCACAAAATAATTTTTCTTTCATCTTGTCTAGCTCACGATACTTCTCATCTTTCTCTTCACAATGTTTGCAAGGTTCCAAACATTTTAGACAAGGTTTTGTGACTTCAACAATCTTTTCAATTTCAATCACCTTCTCAGCAACTTTAACTTCTTCACTCTGATCATCTTTATCTTCCTGAGCAACATTTTCGCATTTTACTTCTTTCTTTTCTTTTGCTGCTCGTTTTTCCTTTAGCTTCTCCAATTTTTCTGCAAAATAAAATTTGAAACTTTCATGAGATAAATGAGTTTTGCCAATGTTAATTTGATTAATTTCTTCCTCATCATCGCTACTATCAGTTGATGATTGATCAAACACTTGTGTCTTTTCTGAACTATCTTCTGAAGAAACAGACTTTCCATCATGGTTTTTCTCATCATTTGCAAACACATTCATCCACTTTTTCATCAACTCTGGTTCTTGAACTATTTATGCAATGAATGCTCTAACTTTTGAATCAGCCGGAATGTATTTGTCCCAGCTAAAACTTTATGGCACTCTTTCATCATCTTGATTAACTAGATAAGCTTTCTTCTTTCCATCTTCAATAGCATGGGATGATGATGGTTGTTGAGAAACTTGTTGATATATAGCTTTCCGATAATAATCATTATTCCCGAACGGATTCTGAGCTCCACCTGCTTCTCGATTGGTACATTCCCTCTTGAAATGTCCTTTTTCCCTGCATCGAAAACAAGTAACTTTAGATTTGTCAAAACCTAAAGTAGAAATATAAGCATCACGGAAGTCATCACTTCCTGTAATCTGCTTAAATTTCTCACCTCTCCTCAACACACTTGTTAAACACCACTTAATATCCATAAGCTCCATTTCTTCAACATTTATCTGATTGTAATCCTCTTTTGTCAACATAGGATTTCCGATCATTCCTGCAACCAAACCCTCATAAGATTCTAACAATGTAGCTAGTAATGCCATATGACCTTTAGCGACTTCTTCAGAGAAATTTTGACCATTCTGAAGATGCAACGCGATGTTGCAGTGTAACACATGACCATTACCATTGTTTGAACTTTGAACACCCGGATTGACACTTGGATATGAAGAAAAACCACTTGTGTTAATTGAGCTTTGATTTACTGATCCAGATGAGTTCTCTGCGCTGAACGCGGTTTGGATCTTCGGACTAGCTTCAACATTTTGAACATTACCTTTGTAGTACATTTTGATCTCTTGTTGACCGCTTGAATTTTTCATTCTAGCAATCTTTTGTTGTTCAAGATCTTGTCCCTCAAGTTTCTCAATAAATTGTGCAATCGACAATCTACTATACTCTCCGGAATTCTTCAAAATCATGAGGTATGTACCCCATTCTTTTTGAGGTAACGCATCGGCTAATTTCTCAACCCATTACTCTGGAGTTTTAGTAATTTCCAATCGAGACATTGAACACACTAGATCACAATATCTCTCAATGAGAGTCTTTGTAGTTTCACCTGGCACACTTGTAAACAATTCAAATTCTTTCTTCAATAATGATTTTTTACTCTTGATCATCTCTGCACTTCCTTCGATTTTTTTGCGAAGTGCATCCCAAATCGAATAAGCACTACTATCATGTTGAAGTAATATGAAAATATCTTCTTTCACAGCTTGTTGAAGTAAACTAACCATCATTTTTTCTGCCTTGTACATATCTCTCTCTTTATCTGAAAATTCCGAGATAATCTTTGCAACTACCAAATCAGACAGTGGTCTAGCATACTTAGTTTCAATACACTCCCAAGACCTTAGATGATTTGCTTGAACCCAATTCTCGAAACGTTCTTTCCAACTATGATATTCTTCAATGCCCATTAGCTTTGGATGTTTCTGTAACGTTCCCGTTTCGTTTTCCATAGTTACACTCTGAGTAACAGTAACAGGAGTAATCGGGGCAGTAGCAAAGGCATTATAAAACTCGTTATCCATGTTTTGGTTTTGAATGATTACACAAACAAGCTTTCAAACGAACTAGATGTGTTTCACACGAACTGGAAGTCCAAATCCAAGTGAACTGAGGTCTCTTCTGTCCAATTCGTACGAAATGAAGTCTGCTAAGACCAATCCGTGCGAAATGAGATTACTTTCAAACGAAATGGGCAACCTGATGCGAATTGGAAGGTCTGGTGCGAAATGGAATCAACTTCAAACGAAATGGTTCTCTAAATGACCATTTCGTGCGAAGTGGGGGTTCCTTTCAAGCGAACTTACACTTTTATGTGATCTAGAAGTCCAATTCGTGCGAAATGGAGGTCTGTTTCACACGAATTGGGCCATTTCGAACGAAATGCTGTTGATGTCACCCAATCAGATGGTTTTTTGACAAATTGATCAACTTTTAGTTCGATTTTAGGTCTGATTCTTTCAAGGGTTTGTTAAAACAGTGTTTCGCACGTTATATGTGAAAATTAGCTCATTTTAACCGTGAAATCTTGTTTAATTTTGAAAAATCTTGTAAAAGAAGGCGTAGAAATCAGAATTTTGATGAAATCAAGCTGAATCGGTAAGAACTCTTCCTCCTGAGCTCTGATACCACTTGCAGGATCGTTTGCACGACCAAACGAGTCGGTCAGAAGAGTTTTTGATCAATACGAGAGGCGGAAACAAACGTATTGATGTAGAATCTGCTTGATATACACTTTAATTGTCTCGTTTATTGATTTCACAACGTTTTACAGGTTGGAGACACTTCGGCAGCACCTCAGCACCGGAATCAGAAAGTTACAAATAAAATGACCAAGACACGTATTTATAGGCAGTCCATTTCGCATGGAATGGACTCATGCGAAATGGCCAGTTCCATTTCGTACGAAATGGACATGTTCCATTTCGTGCGAAATGGCCACTTCCTACATTTTTCTCGTTTTTCTCGTATACCATGCCCTGATCTATCTAATCTATTACAAGACTCGATACAAGACGAAGTCGACAGACATATGCACCAACAGAGGTGGAGGTGGAGGTGTCAATGATAGTGGCACACGGGCAGTGATGGTCATGATGAGCTAACAGTTGAAGTGGAGGCGGAGGTGGTTGGGGGCTACGGTGTAGGAGATGGTTGTGCTGAAGGAGGCGAATACATTGGTCATGGTGGGCGAGGTGGTGGTGGGAGCGGCAGTGGAGGTGGGGGAAATGACTAGCAGGTGGTAGCGACAAACAATAGTAACAGGTGGTGTTTGCACATTTGTACCCGTTTTAAGTTAGCAATTATAATAGTCACACAAATTAATGGTCTCATGTATATAATTTGGGTGGAATCAAGCTAACGCTTTTGTACAACTTTAGTAGATTCAATTGAACTTATAAACAATTTTCTTTCTATATCATTTCTTAATAAATTGGTTATACTTAGGGAGAAGACACAAGATTTCATATATGCAAGAAGCATGAAACTCCCTAAATTAATAATTACACCAACACTTCTCCAATCAAAAGTTTATCCGACCATCCCTTTTTAGCCTTCTACTAAGGAAGAATAAATGTTTGAGTAGTAATAGTGTGGTTTTGGGAACAAGAACTTGAACAATACGAAAACCTTAAAGAATTTTGGTTCTGTAATGGATGTAGCACCTTTGCGTATACCATCAACAATGGCTTTCGCACATGCTTCAGCCTCCATTGTCGGGAATAGATCTCTCAAATCCTGTCAAATTAAAGTAGCTTATTACTAACAATATATATAAATAGGCACTTTGCTATTCCAAGTGAAATGAACCAACATTACTTACTTTCTTTAAACGCGCACCAACTCCGTTGCTTGAATATTTGGTTGTTATGAAGTTTGTTTGTATGAACCCGAGCGTCAAGATTGTTATTGTTATTGTCGGGGAAACTTCAAATCTTAGGGACTCGTAAAAGCTAATCAATGCTGCTTTACTTGCCTGAAAGAGATTGTGTTCAATTCCATTCTATATTATTTATAGTTAAATAAGAAAAATGGCACATAAAATTTTAATAAGTTGGTTGAATAGAGGATATTTACATTGTAGAAGCCGCCTCCAGGTGGGTTCAGCACACCAGCAGCTGAGGCATTGATGATGATCTTTCCATTTGTTTTCATGAGGTGTGGGATTGCAAAGTGAGTTGGATAAACCGATCCCCAAAAGTTTATGTCCTGTGTGCAAGATCTCATTAGTCATCACAATAACAAAACAACAAATACGTAATTTTAAAACATGGAAAATTTATTATTTCTCTCTTATGATTGCGTGAAAATTATAAGAACTCTAATTAGTTTGTAAAAATTGGATATACATGAAGTTTGTATCTATATGTGTTACGTGTATAATGAGTGATAATGAATGAATATAGTAAAACTTAATATACGTAGATTACAAACTTCAAATTAGCTGATTTCTTACACATGTGAAATTATGAGTCATAGGTAATTTGTCTACGTCTTTAGATATACAGTTTGGAAGAGTTTTTCCTAACTTTTTTTCAGTTATTTACGAATAACTAAAAGTAATTCATTGCGACACGGAGTTTTCCCTAACTTTTTTTCAGTTATTTACGAATAACTAAAAGTAATTCCTTGCGACACGTACATTTCTTTGCAACTGTTAATAAATAAATAAATAAATGTGTGCACAAGTAAAAAGTAAGAATAAAAATTATTACATTATTATGATCCCTTTGATAGTTTATAACTTTCTTATTTTACCTTTCCTCATGCCACTTTCATTTTTCTTTAGTTATGTAAATAAACGAATATAAACACAACTTTTTGTTTATATGATTTGTTCATTCATATATATGTTTGTCAACAGCCGTATATGTTCATTCATTTAGATTTGTTTATGTTCCTTTGTTTTTGTTCGTTTCAGTTTAAATAAAAGTAGTTATATTTATATAAATAATAACCATAAAAGGAACTTTTTAACTACTTAATAAGTTCGTTTAACTTTGTTTATATTCGTTTAAGTTAGTTTGTTTATGTTCGTTTATGTTTGTGAACTGTTCGTTTAGTTTTAAACGGACGAACATACAACAACACGAACATGCTCATTTTTTAATAAACAAACATAAACAAAAAAATGTGTTTGATTATATGTCCGTGTTTGTGTTCTGTTAAAGTTAAATGAACGGACACGAACATGCATCTGTTCATGTTCGTTCGGTTCATTTACAGACCTACTCGTTTTAATCTATTTACATGTTCTTGTTAATATTTGACGTAAATTATATACGATTTACAAAAATATATGCTGTAACAAATGACCAAGAGTAGACATGTCCAGTATAATTTTAGTATTCATACCAATCCTTATTAACAATTAGTATGTGTAAAAGAAATTTTTAAAGGTTTATATATAGTTTAGCCTAAAAGAAATCCTTATTAACATTCTTTATGGTTTTCTTGTAAGTGTTTAAAAATAAAAGAAATTTCTGTAAGGGTTTAGCCTAAAAGAAATTGAGAAGGAAAATTATTAAACAATAAATTAAAGAGTAAATTATTTTTTGAGTCCCTGTGTTTTAGTGGTTTTAACCACTTTAGTTCAAAATCAAAAAGTTTAATGCCCTGAGTCCCTAGCCATTTATTTGTAACGTTTTGAGTCCAATTTTTTTCATTTTATAACGATTTGAGTCCAAAAAATTGGATTCAAAAGGTTAAAATTTGGACCCAAAAGGACTCAAATGGTTAATGAAAATGCTTATAGGGACTCGGGTCGTTAAACTTTTTGCTTTTGGACTAAACTAGTTAAAACCACTAAAACACAGGGACTCAAAAAGTAATTTACCCTAAATTAAATTTAGAATTTCTAGTATACTCAAAAATAAAATCATTAAAAATACTTTGTTTTATTTGTTTTGTCTTACAATAACCGGTAGGAATATGGTAACATCATTCTTGATAGTATAAAGGGGTCCGATTCCTGCGTTACACACCAGATGATCCACTGCAAAGACATTGAGTAGCATGTTAATTCACACAAAGCTAAGTGAAGTGAGAAAAAAAAGTAGGCAGTTAATTAGGCGGCTACGAGTTACCCACAACGACCAAAATGTTGAACGGTGTCATCCACAAACATCCTACACTCGTCAACCTTAGACACATCCGCAAACATGAAAAGAACATCAGGAGAGCCGAGTTCACGAGCTCTTAAGGCTACTTGCTGGAGTCGACTCTCTGGTTTTTGTGTGGATATAATAGCTAAATACGCGCCATGTTTTGCATATTCATATGCCATAAGCTGCCATTTTCATAAAACAAGTTAAATAAATATATCATCATAACCATCTTTTCTATAAAGATATAAGAGAGTTATGTACCTCTCCAAGTCCAGATGAAGCACCAGTGATTAAGACCACTTTTCCGGACATGTTTTCCTTACATCGGAAACATGAACCGACGTAG
Organism: Helianthus annuus; assembly: GCF_002127325.2. Taxonomy (NCBI): domain Eukaryota; kingdom Viridiplantae; phylum Streptophyta; class Magnoliopsida; order Asterales; family Asteraceae; genus Helianthus; species Helianthus annuus. The sequence continues at coordinate 33,313,213 of NC_035438.2, forward strand.
TTGAAGAGTTCCCAAACGAAAAGAAACGGTGAAAGAAGAAGGAAAACTAACAAGTAAATGTAAAACACAAGGAGATTTGTGAACTTGTTATTGAAGTAGGCTTCATACATGGTTGGCTACACACACCACCACTCTAAGTTTATCTTCTTTAGAGTCATATTTTTATAGGCTCTTAAATATAAAATACGCAAACCGAAATGGTCTATCATTCTTGTATTGTTTGTTTCATTGCTAGAAACTAAAAATATAAAGTCCACCCGAATGAATCTTTGGAATGAAGAGGCACATGACTGTACTTCTCAAAGTTGTTGAACACTGAGCCGTCCAAATTGGACTATTCTGTCCATATTGACCCTTGGAAAAGTAATATTATAATGGTATATAAATTATAGGCTAAGGCTATCCACACACCTCATTGGTCTATTCACACACCCTAAAACGTTCCATTTTGATTAAAGCGGGACGCTTTGGGGTAACGTCAACAGACAAGGACTGATCTAATGACCTCGTACCAAAGCACCCCGCTTTAATACGCACATCGGCACATGCAGTGTGAAAAAGTAATATTATAAAGTTATTGAATCAATACATGAGAGTGAGGAGAGGAGAGACGAGGAAAGAAAAAAACATGAGAGGGGAGTGTGGCGAAGCTAAAAACATATATACGAAAAAATTTATATACGAAAATTATAGGGCCGACTCTGAGAATTCATGTACCATGTTCGAGTTCGAAAAAACGTGCCTTTAGGCCTTAACAAAATTGAGTATTGGGCTCACTAAAGGTCTAAACTTAATGGCAATGAGCTAATAACTAATATAAACCATAAAAATAGTTTTGTAAGTGGGCCTATATTGGTGTTTGTATAGGTATACCCTATTAATTTATTTTTTTACATATGTATATCGGATTTTTTAGAATACCGTGCCCTTTGAAATATCAGGCCCTGTCCGGTACTCTCCACTATTGAGCGAAAAGTTTGGGAAGTCACCTCTATATTGCGCCTGTTGGTGCACTTGTGTCTGTACTTTGTCTGTATTCGGTCTGATATAAACGATGTCCTGATTTGTGTTGTAAGTTGACCAAGTCAACCATCCTCCGGTTTGACTTGGACAACAGCTGAAAGATGTTCTGATCGAAGGATAGCCTCGAAGGATACACCTGATCCTTCGAGGTGATCGAAAGATATGGTTCGACCATGGTTCGACCATTAGACCTCGAAGGATGATCCTTCGAGGTCCATGCTGATCTTTCGTGTAACATGTGGTCGACAGATGATCCTTCGGACCATCTGTCGAATCCTTCGAGCAGACCTGCTGAGCTGGGTATATATACCCATGCATGTGTTGAGAGTTCTAGAGTTCTGCCATTTTCACACACCCGAGAGATAGAAGCTTAGAGAGCATTCTGCCCAGAACTCACTCACACACTTAGAGAGTTTATAGAACACTTCTGTAAACATTGAGCTTGTAACCGAAACCCTCATTGCATTAATACGACTAGTGTTAATCGGTGAATCTTTGTGTGTTTGTTTCTCTACTTGCTACTAACTCGGTTTGCTTGCTAGCTTGGATTCCGCACTCGCTAGTAGGTTTGTATAACAAGGTTTAGGTTCGTAATCCTCCGCGAAAAGGGACCTACAAGTGGTATCAGAGCCTCGCTCTTTACCTTGTTTAAAACCGGGTTTTTACAAGTTGTGGTGTGTTGAAACACCTGGTTTTGCACCTGTTTTTACTAAGTTTCTTGCATTTTCTTTGAGTAAAAACGTGTCTAAACTAACCGGGAGTGTTCAAGTTTGGGTTGGGTAACATAAAATTGGTTTTTAGAAAACTTTGTGTTTTCCGGTGGTATTCCGGTGTGTTTCCGGTGACTGAACTTGAGGATAAGGTTTTGCCTTTTTGGGTATAATTTTTGAAAGTCAAAAGTTTGGTGGAAAGTTGTGCAGAAACATCCCTTCTGCCGAAAGCAACTTCACCAACCCCTGTCACCTTTTCACCAACCTTTCACATCAGATCAGATTGTGTCAGAGCTCTCGAAAGATATCTTTCGACATCGAAAGATCATCCTTCGATATCTTTCGATCAAGGAGGGCTCGAAAGATTTATATCCTTCGACCCATCCTTCGAAGTCTGAAACATATCCTTCGACAGAGGAATCTTTTCGAAAGATTAGTGTCCGAAAGATTAGGATCCTTCGTATTGGTGAATCTTTCGAGATCTGTTATTCGAAAGATAAAGAGTTAACTCGAAAGATAAGGATCTTTCAAAAGGGAATCCTTCGAGCTCTTGAATCCTTCGAAGTCATTGTTCGAGAGTCAACAGTAATCTTTCGAATACTGTTGATCCTTCGAACAATAAATCGATCTTTCGACTGTGGTCAGTTTATTGCTAACAAGTTTCTGTGATTTCAGATCCTTCGACCAGGATCTTTCGGTTGTGTATCTTTCGGATCATTCTTACTTAGCATTTATTTTGCTTACCTATCATGAATCCGAGTTGGTGGGGAAGTCCGGCTCCAGACAGTGGAAAATACATGAATACCAGTCAATCTCCATCATGGGCCGAATCTCCAGTTTCTACATCCTCACAAGCAAATGCCACTCCAGCTGGTCAATGGGCGTTTGTTTCAAATCAAACTCCGAGTATTCAAAGTCTTCTACTAAGCGAAAGTGAAACCGGAAGTTTGAACAGGCCTCCAAAGTTGATGCATCTTCATGAATATCCAGGATGGGTTGATCGTTTCCATACATACATTCTTGGTCAAAATACAGAGTTGTGGTTACGGTTCATTACGGAATTCGATCAAACTATCGAGGTTGCTGCTTCTTCGACAGCTACATTTGCCGATCTTCCTGATGATCAAAAGAAGACGTATGACTTAGAAAAGAAAGCATACGCTATTCTCACTCAAGCACTGAGCAAGGATATTTATCATCAGTTCGTCAGTTTCAAGACAACGAAGAAGCTGTGGGATGCATTGAAGACAAGAGGAGTAGGTAATGAAGCCACACGTCAACTAAGACGAGATCTACTGAAGAAAGAATTCGATGGCTTCACATGTATGGATAAGGAGTCCTTAGGAGATATGACAAGCCGTTTCTATCACCTACTTACTGAGCTGACCAACTTTGAAGTCACAACGACTCCAACAGAGGTGGTAAAGAAGTTTACCGATGCATTGCCTCCTCAATGGAACAACTTCCTGGAAATCTTGAAGTACAACGGAACGTTGAGAACCACAAATATCAACGATTTCGTGCAGCTTCTGGAAAACAAGGATCAGGAAGAAACGTTGAAGGCAAAGAGAGTTGCAGTGCCACAGAATCCAGAGATGTATTATGGCACCTCCACTACGTCATCTGCAAAAGCCGGTTCACATGCTCCACTTCAAACGGCGTTTGTCACAAGCACTGATATGTATGGCAATCCAGTGCAAGTTCCTGTAAAGCCGTCTCCAACCACAGATCTGTATGGAAATCCAATACAATCACCTCCTCCTCCTCCTGCTCAACAACCACAATATGCATGTTATGGAGGAACATCATCTGCTGCAGGTCAACAATCAAAGCCAAATACAGTACAGCTTGACACTTCAAGTTTTTCTAAAATCAGTGTAGAAGTAGCTAAGGAACACATGGAGCTGCTTAACACTGTAGTGAGCGCGTACTGTGGGTTGATAGAAGGTCAGATTGGAAACATTAATCTGACACAAGAAGATTACAGGCAGATTGATAAGGAAGAGATGGACTTGATGGACATCAAGTGGGCCTTTGCGAGTGCTGTGAGAAGAGCAAAGGATTGGATGGAAAGTACTGGCAGAACCAGCTTGGAAAGTAAGCGAGACACCAAGTATGGGTTCGATAAGCAAGCTGTTAAGTGCTTCAACTGTGGTGAACGGGGCCACTTCAAAAGGGAATGTACAAAGCCAGCCCAGCACGGGAATCAAAACCCCTTCAGGAACCAAGGCAACCAGCAGAACAGAAACAATGATCGTACATTGGTGCCTGTCAACAACCAAACCAACCGAGCACTTGCAGTTCAGGTGGATGAAGGTTGTGACTGGTCAATCCAGTTGGGTGGTGATGCTCCTGATGGAACAGCATGTTTTGCTCAGATTGTGAAGGAGCTAGTTCACACCAGTGGTGGAGAATCTTCTGCCAGTGGTGATGAATCGTCTGAAGATGAAGACTCCTCTGGATACAGCAGGAGTGTTGATGAAGAATCATCCAACTCTGGTGATGATCATGTGGGTGAGACATCCAATGTTTCGGATGATATTGACATTGATGAACTCTTGGGGGAAGCTGTAGCAGAAACTCAAAGAAGATCTATTCTGGTGGATCAAGCTGCTTACTCTTCGTCTTCTCTCCATTCAGCCTTTATGGCTAATGTCGACGGTTCATCAAGTCAGGTATGTGTCGATGAACCCACTGCTGTTAATTGTGATGAATGTGCTAGGTTACATGCTAGGTGTGCTGATTTGGAAGGAAACATGTCTGAGTTGCAAGCCAAACATGATGCTTTACAAGCTAGTTTGTTTGACTTGCAAGACAAACATAGTTCCTTGAGTGCTGATAGGTGTGACTTGCAAAGCAAGCATGAGGCTTTGCAAGAGAAATATGATGTGACATTCATCCACAATCAGAAGTTGACTGTGGACCTCTCTAAATGCACAGAAGCCAACATGTTTTATGAAAACCATGAAAAAGAATTTAAGTCAGTAATTGAAACATTAAAGAAGGATAAAACAGAACTGACTAAAATGGTTTCAAGGAAACAAACTGATATTAATTTGTATATATCGCGCCTTGAGAGTATGCAAAAAGAGATGGCTTGTGTGAAAACCGAAAGTGATGCGATCCGACTCAAGCTAGACAGTTATTTGAGCTCTAGCTATGTGTTAGATCACATCATTGACGTTCAGAAGGAAAAGAGAGATGTCACATGCATAGGCTACAAGAAGTGTCCACCACCAGTGAGACATAATTATGACGCCATGCCTGATGAAGAGGACAGAGTTTTCTTTGAACCTTCTGTGCCTCTAGATGTTAAGGAGTTTGCTGCAGGACTCGGATACCAAAAGGAAGTATCCTCAGATTCGGATGTGTCAGCAGATACATTTGTGAGTGCTGAACAGAATCAAGATCCTCCAGTTGTGATTGAGGATGCTGATTCGTCTGATGATGAATCTGACGATACTGTCCCAGCAAAGTCTGATGCGGTAGCCAAAAATGAGGACATACCTCTTGAGAATCACATTCTATGTGATCCCCCTGTTCAACCCGCTAAGACTGTTGCAACTGAGTCCTCATCTGCAGGAGAGCCGGAGAGTGTGAATTTGCTGTACACTCTAGTTGGTGATGATAAAATTTACTCAGACAAAGATTTTCCCATTAAGAACGTTAATCAATCCTTAATCTGCAAAGTCTTTGAGAATTCGACGAGTAAGTTCTTGGGAAAGGCAGGACCTAAAGTTACAGTTACACAGTGTCCTCCTATTCCAAAGGCTGAAATTCGAAAACAATTTGGCAACAAGAAATTACCAACAGTGCCAACACAGCAAAATCACACCAAACCCAAAGGTAAAGCACCGGCTCAAACTAACAAGAAGCCGAACCAAAAGAAGAAGAAAAATGTTAACTTTGTGAAATCGACGGGAACAGACAAAATTGAAAAGTTTGAAAATCAATCTAACTTAGATTTTGTCAAGAAAGCTATTGTCGAGAAAAGAAATGAACCAAGCAGTTCTAAGCCTAGTACCTCGGGTTCACAAAGTTCAACATCATCGGCTAGACGATCACATGATTCTTTGGGGTTTGTAGAACGAAGATCATGTTTTGAGTGTGGAACCATTGGGCATATTATTAGAAACTGCCCATATCTTCATAAACAAAAAGGAAAGGTTGATGATCCCCGTGGCAAAACTGACCGTAAGCCAACTGTTTCCACAAAACAAGATCCCCGCCTTGTAAAAGAAAGGGAAAAGAAACAGAAACGCCAACAGGTCAAAAAGATTGAAAAAGCGATTAAAACCGATGTGGTCCAAAACCAATCTGTTGTTGTAAAACCAGAAAATTCTAAAACTTCAAATCATCAAGAAGTTAAACTTTTAAAGAAAAACACTGGTGAAACCAAACAGACTTGGAAACCAAAAACGGTTACTGAATCAGGGGGACCATCACAATTCACCAACCATCAAAGACAAGAAGTTATTGTCATTGATGAAAATGGAAGACCCAAGACCACAATGGCTTGGGTCCCCATCTCCAACTAATTCATTTGAGTTCATGTGCAGGGTGCTTCAGGAGGAACTATCAGTAGTCATTGGATTGTTGATAGTGGGGCATCCAGGCACATGACGGGCGACATGAAGCTTCTCTACGACGTTAAATCTATTAGAGGAGGTTATGTTGCTTTTGCTGGAGATAAAGGTGGATACATTACGGGAGAAGGAATGATATCTAACGGGATTGTCAGCTTTGACAAGATCAATTTTGTGCAACAACTTGATCACAATCTTCTTAGTGTTTCTCAAATTTGTGACAAGAAATTTTCAGTACACTTTGATGCTAATGGATGTTATGTGCTGAAACCCGGCTTCAAAATTCCAAAAGAATGGATTCTCTTGTCGGCTCCAAGGATAAATGACTTGTACGTCCTTGACATGAGCCAGGCTATTACTACGTCTGCACAAGCAACTTGTTTCGTTTCCAAAGCCACAGAAAAAGACACTATCTCTTGGCACAGACGAATGGGTCACATTCACTTACGCAAAATGAATCATTTGGTTTCAAATGAATTGGTGAATGGTGTTCCCCTCAAAAATTTCCATCTTCAAGACACCTGTGTTTCGTGCCAGAAAGGAAAGCAAACAAAGAAGAAGCACCCTACAAAGAAGATCAACACAGTGGCAGTTCCTCTTGAACGTTTGCACATGGATTTGTTCGGTCCTGTCAAGCACAAGAGTATTCGGGGTGATCAATACTGCCTCGTGGTTACTGATGATTATTCAAGATTTTCTTGGGTTGCGTTCATGGCACACAAGAGTGAAACCTTTGGCATTATCAAAAACTTGATCATTCAGATTGAGAATTTGTATAAGTTGAAGGTTAGGCGGATACGTAGCGACAATGGTACTGAATTTAAGAATCATTCCATGGCGGAGTTCTGCACTTCAAAAGGTATTCTTCATGAGTTTAGTGCAGCTTATACTCCTCAACAGAATGGTGTCGCTGAACGTAAGAACCGCACATTGATCGAGACTGCTAGGACAATGTTGGTAGAGTCGCAGCTACCCATTCCATTCTGGACTGAAGCTGTGGCCTCTGCATGTTACACCTTGAACAGAGTCCTTACAGTCAAAAGACACAACAAGACCTGCTTTGAGCTTCTTCAAAAACGGAAACCAGATTTGTCTTATCTAGAACCGTTTGGAGCTCCATGCACAATCATCGATCCTAATGGAAAGTTTGGGGCAAGAGCAATTGATGGATACTTTCTTGGGTATGCCACCCCTAACTTACGAGTCTGGAATCTAGAGACTAAAAGGATCGAGGAATGGTCTGAGGTCAGAGTACAAAGGCACACCTTGCCAGTCAAAAATCCGGGTCAACCTTGGATGTTTGAGTATGATGACTTCTTCAATTCGATCAATGTTGAAGCCGTTGAAGAAAATGCTGCGGCTAGGATGTTTTTCGAGAGTGACAATGCAACAGTTTCACCGGTGGTTCGTCCGATTCTTGTTAATCAAGAACCATCTTCTTCGGTGAACAATAATACTCTCAACAATGAGGATTTTCATGATGCAAACGAATTGAACGAATCTTCAGAGGATGATGAATTTCTAGATGCAGATCAAGAAGCTCCTACAACAGCAGTTCATGGTACTTCAGAGGGTACTCCTCCAGTGGATACACATAGAACAGCTGAGACTACTGCATCATCCTCTTCGTCAATTCCGGGTCTTGAATTGGTTGTTGATCTTAATCTTAACAACCTGGGTATAAATGTTCCAGTTCCAGATAATCCAGAAACGAGGATTCATAATACCCATCCTCAACAAAACATCATTGGAAATGTGCAAAGTGGCGTTCAAACAAGAAACATGTTGCGAAACAACAACAATGCAGGCTTGTATGCAGCTATTAGAGAATCCGGGCAACAAAACGATTGGTCCTTCGCGTGTTATGTCTCACAAGAAGAACCAAGAACGTGGAAAGAAGCTTTGAAGGATAATGCCTGGGTTGAAGCAATGCAGGAAGAACTGCAACAATTCCAGAAGCTGGGTGTCTGGAAACTTGTAGAGAAACCTGCTGGATACAAGAAGATTGGTACCCGTTGGGTTTTCAAATGCAAAAAGGATGACCGCGGAGTTGTTATCCGAAACAAAGCTCGTTTAGTCGTTCAGGGTTTTCGTCAGATTGAAGGGATCGACTACAACGAAGTCTATGCACCAGTGGCACGTCTCGAAGCAATTCGAATCTTTCTAGCCTATGCGTCCTTCAAAGGATTCAAGGTTTATCAGATGGACGTGAAAAGTGCATTTTTACATGGTGTGGTTGAAGAAGAGGTGTACGTCGAACAGCCTCCAGGTTTTGAAGATCCTATCCATCCCGATCGGGTTTGGTTGCTCAACAAAGCTCTTTATGGTCTTCATCAAGCACCACGAGCTTGGTATGCAACCTTATCTCACTATCTGCTGGAGAACGGTTTTCGTAGAGGTCTTATCGACTGTACTCTTTTCATCAAGGAACAAGATGGAGATCTTCTTCTAGTACAGGTATACGTTGATGACATTATTTTTGGTTCTACTAATGATGTCTTGTGTAGGGAATTCGAGCGCATTATGCAGGATAAATTCGAGATGAGTGCTATGGGTGAAATGACCTTCTTCTTGGGCCTACAAGTACAACAAACGGAGTCTGGGATATTCATCCATCAGACTAAATATGTTGGTGACATCTTGAGCCGGTTCCAGATGTCTGATGCAACGCCCATTGGTACCCCATTGCCAACTAATCACGGAATTACTCCAGACTTGAAGGGAGAAGCTGTTAGCCCTTCTATCTATCGCGCCATGATCGGATCTCTCATGTACCTCACAGCATCAAGGCCAGACATAATGTACCCGACGTGCCTGCTTGCCAGATATCAAGTTAACCCGAAGGCCTCACATCTTGCTGCTGTTAAAAGGATTTTTCGTTATTTGAAGGCTTACCCGGACACCGGTCTGTGGTATCCTAGGGATAATAACTTTGAATTGGTAGCATTCAGTGATTCTGATTTTGGCGGATGCAAAATCGACGGCAAATCCACAACGGCTGGATGTCAGTTTTTAGGAAATCGCCTAGTCACATGGCAGTGCAAGAAGCAGACGTGTGTAGCTACATCAACATGCGAAGCTGAATACATTGCTGCCTCAAGTTGTTGCTCCCAAGTTCTTTGGATCCAACAACAAATGCGGGACTACGGTTTTGAATTCCTAACTTCTCCTATTTACGTTGATAATTCTGCTGCTTTAGATATCACTAGAAATCCTGTGCAGCATTCAAAGACCAAACACATCGAAATCAAATATCACTTCATACGTGATTGCTTTGAAAAAAAGCTGATCGATGTTGTTAAGGTCCACACCGATGACCAACGTGCCGACTTATTTACCAAAGCATTTGATAAATCAAGATTTGACTTTTTATTATTGGTAAATGGCATTAAGGTCAAGCAAGAGTAAACCAACATCGGAAAATCATCTTTGTAAATACCTTTGTGTTTTTAAATTTATCTTAGTTTGTTGATTTTAGGGGGAGTAAATCCAAAAATCGGAAAATACAAAAACATCGAAAAATTTCAAAAACACAAAAACAATAGAAAAACAAAAATGAGTTTCCTGGCGAGAAAAAGAGAAAATGATAGTACATCAGTGGTCTATCCAAACCTCTTTAAATCTTAAATGAAAAACGATAAGCAGCTCTATATAAGATGTATCGGTAGGCTCACAATCATTTTAAAGTGTGCAGGGCGATATAAATCTTAATCGACTGAAGATCAGGTGGGAACCATTCATTGGCATATGGTCTTAGTACCGAAATTTCGTTTGATAGATTGCCGAGGCTCTGAGATATTCGGTCTTTATGCTGCTTATCATCTGGGTATCATGGTTGTATCTTTTACCGAAAAATAACGGGGACGCAAGTCTAGATCTTCCATGATACTATACATACGTGTACATATTACATACTGCATTCGACCTCAATAAGTGATAAACAATCACATGTCCAAATCAAATAAGTGATAAAATATCACATTTATCCGGGTGCCAAGTTCGTCTCTCTGCTGTACGGAAGTACTGACCTGTTCACGGACTTGCACCTGTGCCCTCATGCATACGAAAATCAAGTTCCTCATCAATAAGTGATTATATCACATAGGGCTTGTTTTCAATTCAAAATAAGTGAGTATCTCACAATTTATACGGTCAAACAGATGATAATCGGTATACTCACCGGTAAGATGAACCCTCGTGCATACCTTGATACGGGAATGTGTCGTGATGTGGATGAACACCGGTCGGTAAGTATAAATCATACCTTAACGTATCCTCTAAACATGATTACATCTGATAAGTTGAGCTTAAGTGGACAACAATACCGATAATTGTTATAGGATGCTTATCTTAATGTTAACTAACTGAACAACAAGAGTGTTTTGGCATGACCGTACACTGATATGATTTTCTTACCCTCGAAACTCACAAAAAGAATGTCTGTATATATTTATTTACTGCTTAACTTTTATTGTTTTTCTTTTAAACAGTTTCGTCGTTTGGTGCATATCAGCACGACATTAGCGGTGATGTCGTTTGATAACACTCAAAGGATTTTAAATTGTTGTCTTTTACTTTCTAAAATCTGTGTTTTAATATAAACTTTATAAAAGCCAAAAAGATTTTATTTCTGCTTTATTTTCGATCGTACAGCAGAGAGATACGTTAAGTCCAATTTTGTTACGTCTGTTAAATGGGCCGTTAAGTCCCCCCACGTGCAATCCACGTGAGGGGTATTTTCGTTCATTCCTGCTTATGCTTATTAAATGCTCTAGTATTTAATTCACCAACCAACATTAAACCCTATGTTTACCCCCAAATTTTACACTCGCAATTCCACTAAAACAAAATTCCATCCCGTTGATCATCATCTACAATCAAACGAAGAGTAATGACGAATCTTCACGACATCTCAACGTGGTGTGTTCGTGGTTCTACACAGCATTTTGATCCATATGTGGAGTATGGTAAGCAGCTGAGAACCCAAATGTCATCTATTAACATGAAAATTTTTAAACTAATCCCACCTTTGTTTTACTTCATTTCTATTGGTGAGCCTGCAATGTTCAGCATTCACATTTTCCATGGTGGGGAGTTTATGGTTAAACATGTGTTGAAGTATGTAAAAGGTAAAAGCAACCATATTGATTACATAGATGCTGATGAATTCTCAGTTATTGAGTTTAATACGATGTTTAAGATGCTGCATTATCCAGAGGATGAAGTTGTGTATTACAATTATAGGATTCCGGATAGAAGTTTGGATGAAGGTATTAGGACTTTAGGGACTGATCAGGATGTGATAGATGTGTGTCAATATGTAGGTAGGATTAGAGAGATTGAGGTGTATGTTGAACATTGGACGACAAAACTTGACATATATTTTGTTTCACCTAAACCAACATCAAATGTAGTCATTGAAGAAATTGATCAAGATGGCCCATCAGTTGGGAATGTTCCTGTTCGTCCTAGAGCTAAACCTAGAGCATGTGTTAGAAGACTTGCACTAGAGTGGATGGAAAGTGGCCCATCAGTTGATACCCGAAATGGTAATAATGTAGAATTATGTGTGAATGATGTAAATGAGTTAGGTGTGAATGATGTGAATGACTTAGAGGTGTGAATGATGTAAATGACTTAGAAGGTGGAGTTGACTTAGGTGTGAATGATGTAAATGATGAGTAGTTTAAAGATAGTTAAAAACAACAAGGTGAGCAGGTTAATGAAAATGCACAACAAGATGAGCAGTTTAATGATAATAGAATTGATGATATTAAGGAAGAGTCTTTGCAGTTTACTGATGATGAAGAGGATTTTGATGATCAGGATTACAGGATGGAACATGAGGCACCTAATACGGACGAGGATGATGACCAAAGAGTGCATGAAGGTAACAAGCATAGGAAAAACAATAATGATAATGGTGATGAGTTAGATTACAATATTGATAAATACCATGAGATTCAAGAACTTGAAGTGGATATGGAGGCATTTAGAGCAGTTGTTGAACCGGAAGATAATGATGTAGAAAATCAGAATGATGAAAAACAAATTGAAGAGGAAGCCACTGAGATAGACCTTGAAGATGTGCGTAATTAGGGTTTTGAGTTTTACAACATGCGTGATTAGGGTTTTGAGTTTTACAATGTGCGTAATTTCACAGCGTACACTCGTACTTTAAGCAATATTGTATTTTACACTTTCACTATATATATATATATATATATATATATATATATATATATATGCTTTTAACTAACTTTGTTTTTATATGATATGATTTTCATCTAACAACTTTCGCTCATTAACTGTTCGTTTTACTAAATGCTTAATTGTTATAATTTTTTTCTTGACGTTCTGACATAAATTTAGTTGAAAAGAGAACTATATACAAAATAGAGTGTTTTTTGTATCTTTAATTATGGCGAGTACTGGTGTCGTGACGAATTGAACCAATATGTGTTTTTATAGTTTTCGATTGATGTAAAACACGTGTCGATATCTTTTTGAGTATATATAATTACGACTTTATCTTTTGGGTTTATTTTTTTGGTTAATATTGCATTCTATTGATTATTTAGTTAGATACTCAGGTCTATGATGTTGGTGCACTTGTGTCTGTACTTTGTCTGTGTTCGGTCTGTATGAAAACGATGTCCTAAGTCAGTCTGTAAGTTGACCAAGTCAACTATCCTCCTAGTTTGACTTGGACAACATGATGTTGTCTGGATCGAAGGATAGCCTCGAAGGATACAACTGATCCTTCGAGGTGCTCGAAAGATATGGTTCGACCATGGTTCAACCATTAGACATCGAAGGATGATCCTTCGATGTCCATGCTGATCGTTCGAGCTCCCTGTCATCGATAGATGATCCTTCGGACCATCTATCGAGTCCTTCGACCAGACCTGCTATGTATGGGTATAAATACCCATGCAGTGTGTAAGTGTGAAGGAGATGCACACATAGAGGGTTAGAGAAACTCTGCTGAAAAACACACACACACACACTTTAGAGAGTTTGCAAACAGATTGTAAACCTTGTGCTTGTAACCGTAAACCTTCATACGTATTAATACAGTGGTGTTAATCGGTGAACTTTGTGTGTTCTTGTGTTTGTTCTTGCTTCATCCCGGTTTGCCTACTAGCTTGGATTCCGCACTCGCTAGTGGGTTAGTATAACAAGGTTTAGGTTGTTCTCGATCCTCCGAGAAAAGGGACCTTCAAGTGGTATCAGAGCTTGGCTCTTTACCTTGTTTAAAACCGGGTGTTGTTCAAGTTCTTTGGTGTGTTTGGACACTAGGTTTAGCACCCGTTTTGGTGGTTTTTCTTGCTTTTCTAAACTGAAAAACGGCTTCTAAACCTTCGGGAGTGTTCGGGGTCGGTTTGGGTAACATAAAAAAACGTTTTTGTGAAACTTTGATTTTTCCGGTCGTGTTCCGATCATCTTTCCGGTGACTGGACTTGGGGATAAGGTTGCTTGTTTTGGCAAACTTTTTGAAAGTCAAAAAGTTGGTGAAGATTTGTGTGCAGAACATACTTTCTGCCGAAAGCAACTTCACCTACCTGTCACCTTTCTCACCAACCTGTCCTTTCGTGTCAGTGTGTCAGTAAGCTTTCGAAGGATATCTTTCGATTTCGAAAGATCATCTTTCGATTGGAGACAGCTCGAAAGATTAGCATCCTTCGAGTAGTCTTTCGAAGTCTGAGAAGTATCCTTCGTTGTTGGAATCTTTTCGAAAGTTGGTTGTCCGAAAGATAAGGATTCATCTCGAAAGATAAGGATCTTTCATTGTGAATCTTTCGAGATCAGTATTCGAAAGATATAGATCTTTCGAACTGTGAATCTTTCGTGATAATCAGTCGAAAGATAAGGATCTTTCATTGAGAATCTTTCGAAGACTTTGCTCGAAACTCAACAGTAATCTTTCGATCACTGTTGATCCTTCGAACAAGTCTTGATCTTTCGATCAGATTGTATCTTTCAATTGTTGTCTGTTTGTTGTTAACAGTTTGTGGAGTGTAGGTTATTTGTTAATTTTTGATCACAATGAGTTGCACAAGTCCTTGGGATTGGAGTACGGATCCACAACCAGATCTGAAACAGATGTCGATGGCTGAATATATGACGAGTGCCATTCCAAAACAACAACAATCAATAAGTTCGTGTCAATGGGCTTTGGTATCCAATCAAAGTCAAAGTCTTCAGAATCTTCTGATTAGTGAAAGTGAAACAGGCAGTAACAATCGTCCACCAAAGCTGAACCACATGAACGATTTTCCGTCATGGAAAGGCCGCTTTCACACATATGTTCAAGGACAAAGCACCGACCTTTGGATGTGTTTTGTCAATGCATTCAATGAAAGTCTTGAAAGTAGAGCATCCACTTCAGAAGGTTACGCCAACATGCTTGAAAATGACAAAAAGGCTTATGAATTGGAGAAAAAGGCCTATGCCACACTCACTCAAGCACTCAACAAAGACATCTACCATCAGTTTTCATATTGCAAGACCACGAAAGCATTGTGGGATGCCTTAGTTGCTAGAGGAGAAGGCAATGCAGCTGCTCGAAAATCTCGGCATGATTTGTTGAAGAAAGAGTTTGAATCCTTTCAGTTTTTGGAAAACGAGACTCTGAATGATATGACCACACGTTTCTATCATTTGATTAGTGAAATGTGTGCCTATGGGGTGGCAGCTACTCAACAAGACATGGTGAATAGGTTTGCTGACGCCCTACCCCCAAAATGGAGTTCGTTTATTGAGTTGTTGAAGCATACTAAAGCTCTAGATGAGATTAACATCTATGAGTTCATTCAGAAGCTGGAACATAAAAATGATGAAGAAATTAGGAAAGCAAGGCGTGCTCCAGCTCCTCAGAATACAGAAATGTATTTGCCTGGTTTTGGTCCTTCAGCTAGTTCTAGTTCTGTTCAGCAACCGAAGCTTCAAACCGCTTTTGTGTCTAATACGAGTTCCTTTCCATTTCCTCAATCAACAGCTGCTCCACCACAACCTCAATTCGATCCGAGGTCTTACATTCCTGTTCCAACACAGCCACAACCACAACCTCAACAACAACAACAGCAAGCTCACTATACAAGCAATCCTCAACCTCAGCCCCAAAGTCATCACACAATCCGGGTCGACAACTCAAATCTTTCACACCTTAGTATTGAAGTTGCTAAGGAACAAATGGAAATTATCAACACCATGGTCAGTGCATACTGTGGTTTGGTAGCTGGTCAGCTTGGAAACATCAACATGACCAATGAAGATTATGATCAGATCGACAAGGAAGAGATGGAGTTGATGGATATTAAATGGGCTTTTGCTAGTGCGGTTAGAAGGGCAAAAGATTTCATGGCACGAACTGGAAGAACTTCGTTGGAAGGAAAGAAAAACACGAAGTATGGGTTTGATATTAATGCCGTCACGTGCTTTAACTGTGGCGAGAAAGGGCACTTTAAACGTGAGTGCACTCGACCAACAAAACACGGCAATCACAACCCGTTCAGAAACCAGACTAATGCGAATGCCCAACAAGAAAACCGTGAACGGAGGATGGTGGCAGTGAACAACAATCAGGGACAGCCTGGAGCTACCAATCACAATCGGGCTTTGGCTGTTCAAGCTGATGAAGGATGTGACTGGTCAGTGCAGTTTGGTGAAGGAGATCAGGGAAGTGGAACTGCATTGTATGCTAAGGTCATCGAGCAGGTTCAAAAGGAAGAATCTTCTGGAAGTGATGACAGTTCTGGTTATTCTGGCAGTTCGGATGAAGAAGGCTCTGTTTCTGGGGATAATCACTCAGAGCCTGATGATGAGGAAGAAAGTGAAGATATTCAGGATCTTCTGAATGAAGCTGACGAGCTTAAATGTCAGAAATCAATTCTGATTAGGAAGGCTGCTGCTACATCAACGGAAATGGAAAAGCTATTTTCTGAAGATGGAGCTTTTTCTTTTCAATCTGCCTTTATGGCAAACGGCTCAGCCTCTACTAGTCAGGTAACTTCTGAACCTCCTGCTCCTAGTGTTTGTAAATCATGTGCAGATATGAAGCTTGAATCAGAAAAGCTTCATAGTCATAATCAGAATTTAGTTATTGAACTGTCAAAATGCCAAGAGGCAAACATGGCTTTAACCCGGAATGAAAAAGAATTTAAATCTGTAATAGAAACATTAAAGAAAAATGTGTCCGAGGTTAACAAAGTAGTTTACCACAAACAAGTAAGTATAAATGAATACATTAACCTTGTGGAAGAAACTAAGAAGCAATTAGCCATTGCCCAATGCAAGCATGATGCGATCAAACAGAAATTGGATAGTTATTCTAACTCCCGATTTGTGCTTGATCACATCATAGACGTTCAACAACTGAAAGGTAACGTGAAAGGTGTAGGGTATAAGGCGTGTCCACCCCCTTTGATGGACAACTATACCAAGATGCCCGATGAAGAGGAAATGCCTCGGTATGAACCCAGTGTGCCTTTGAACTTTGAGGAATTTTCTACTGGCCTAGGGTTCAAATCGGACAGTTCTTCAAACACAGCCCCTAAGGAACCAGAAACTTCACCATCCATGAAACAAAGTCCTCCAATTATCGAGGACTATGAGACATCGGATGATGAATCAGAAGTGGCTGTAAGTGATCAGGATAAATCACTTAGCAAGATGAAAGGAGTAGATATTCCACGAGAGAATCACATCCTTTGTGATCCTGATACTCCTGAGGCTTCATCTGTTGAGAAGCAAGTGATTGATCCTGTCAAGGTTGATAAGACAAGTGTGTCTACTGTTAAAAGCAGTAATGTGTTGTACACTTTGGTTGGAGATAATAAAATCTACTCAGATCATGTTTTTCCAATTAAAAATGTAAATAAATCTTTGATTGACAAAGTCTTTGAAGACAATACAAACAAATTTTTGGGAAAAACACTGCCGGGAATTGTGGTAACACAATGTGATCCAATTCCTAAGGCTGAGATTAGGAAACAGTTTGGCAATCAAAAATCTCCAACCACTCAACAACCGACTGCTTCTAAGGGTAAACAACAACAACGAGCTCCAAAGCCAAAGGCTAGGGTTGAATCAAAAGGAGCTCGTTACACGAAGAAAGGAAAAGATGTAAAATTTGTAGCATCAAGAGGTACAGATAAAATTGAGACTTTTGAAAACAAATCAAACACTGATTTTGTACAACAAGTCAAAATTTTGAAACGTAACAGTGATAACAATTACACCCAACACACAGACGGGTGTGATGAAAGAGCAAGTACCTCAGGTTCTACAGGTTCAACATCTGGTAGTCAATCAAGTTCTCCTAAGTCTGTTGAAAGGAGAACTTGTTTCAAATGTGGAGAAATTGGGCACATTATCAGAAATTGCCCAAATGCTCCAAAGAAGAAATTTGTTGAGAAAACTCCACCTGAAACAGTTCACCCTCAACGTCGATCAGTTTCACCTAAACAAGATAAACGAACTGTAAAAGAACAAGAAACTAAACAACGACGTAAGGACATAAAAACTGTTGAAAAAGCTTTAAAATCTGAAGTTAAAACAGTGCAAAAGGAACCAAGAGTGTCACAACCTGTACAACCAGAATCTTCAAAAACTGGTAGGCACAGACAAACTTGGTTACCTAAGTCGGGTGACGATTCAGGGGGAGCAGTTGTTCTTGAAAACCATCAAGAGATAGAGCTTACGTATCGTGATGCCAAGGGACGACCCAAGACCACTAAGGCTTGGGTCCCCATTCTCAACTGATGTTTTACTTGACATGTGCAGGATGTTCTAGGAGGAACTATTAATAGTCATTGGATTGTTGATAGTGGGGCATCCAGGCACATGACCGGCGACTTACGGCTCCTGTATGACGTGAGAAATATCAGAGGAGGGTATGTTGCTTTTGCGGGTGATAAAGGCGGGTACATCACTGGAGAAGGAAGTATCTCCAATGGCATCGTGTGTTTTGATAAGATCAATTATGTGAAGCAAATTGATCACAATCTTCTCAGTGTGTCGCAAATCTGCGATAAAAAGTTCTCAGTGATTTTTGATGATGCTGGCTGCTATGTGCTGAAACCTGGATTCAAAATTCCACAAGAATGGGTTCTCTTATCGGCTCCGAGAGTTAATGATCTTTATATTCTCGACATGAGCCAGGCGATTACTACATCTGCACAAGTCACTTGTTTTGTCTCAAAAGCCACAGAAAAGGAGTCTATATCTTGGCACAGAAGAATGGGACACATTCACTTGAGAAAAATGAACCATTTGGTGAAAAATAATCTTGTGAATGGTGTGCCTGTGAGAAGTTTTCATTTGCAGGATATCTGTGTCTCGTGCCAAAAGGGGAAGCAAACAAAGAAGTCTCACCCTTTGAAGAAAATCAACACTGTCAGCATGCCTCTCGAACGTCTTCATATGGACCTTTTTGGACCTATGAAGCACAAGACAACGTTTGGTGATGCTTATTGTTTAGTAGTTACTGATGACTACTCTAGATTTTCTTGGGTATCTTTTATGGCACACAAAAGTGAAACTCCTGGCATCCTCAAGGATCTTCTTACAATGTTGGAGAATCTCTATACGTTGAAAGTGAAAAGGATCCGAAGCGACAATGGAACTGAATTCAAGAATCAAGTTATGGATGAGTTTTGTACTTCTAAAGGCATTCTTCATGAGTACAGTTCTCGTTATACTCCACAACAAAATGGTGTCGCTGAGAGGAAGAATCGAACTATTATTGAAACTGCAAGAACAATGTTAGTAGAGTCGGAACTCCCTATTCAATTCTGGGGAGAGGCTGTATCGGCTGCTTGCTACACGTTGAACAGAGTTCTTACAGTTAAGAGACATGGCAAGACTTGTTTCGAACTCCTTCAGAAAAGGAAACCGGATCTTTCTTACCTTGAACCGTTTGGTGCTCCTTGTACTATGATTGAGCCGGATGGAAAGTTTGGTGCAAGAGCTATCGAGGGTTTCTTCCTTGGATATGCTACTCCGAATTTTCGTGTTTGGAATCTAGCTACCAAAAAGATTGAGCTATGGAGCGAAGTTAGGGTTCAAAGGTACACGAGTCCTGTTAGGGCTCCGGGTGATCCGTGGATGTTCGATTATGATGGGCTATTTGACTCCTTCAATCTGCCAACCTTTGATGAAGAATCAGCAGCGGCTCGGATATTATTGGAAAGTGACAACGCTGCTGTCTCGCCATTGGTTAGACCTATTGTTGTTGACCCTCAAGCTTCTACGTCTGTCAACAACATGGTTCAAAATGAGGTTTATGAAGATGCTGCTGATTATAATGACTCTTCTGAAGATGATGAATATCATGATGCAGCCGAAGGATCTTCAGCTCCAGCTGCTCCTGTTCAAGGTGCTTCTGTAGATACACCTCATACGCAAAATGTGGATACTGCTGAAGGGAATGCATCCACTTCTACCCACATTCCTGGTGTGGAGTTGGTTGTTGATCTTAATCTGAATAATTTGGGTATCAATACTCGTGTACCGGATAATCCTGAAATGAGGATTCACGATACCCATCCACAGCAGAATATCATAGGAGATGTCCATCGCGGTGTGCAGACGCGTAATCAGCTGAGAAACAACCGGAATGCTGGTTTGTATTCAGCTATAAGAGAATCTGGTCAACAAAATGACTGGTCCTTCGCGTGTTACGTGTCACAAGAAGAACCAAAGTCGTGGAAAGAAGCATTGAAAGACAGTGCTTGGGTTGAAGCCATGCAAGAAGAATTGCAGCAATTTCACAAGCTGGGTGTTTGGAAGCTTGTTGAAAAGCCTGAGAATTACAAGAAGATTGGCACTCGATGGGTCTTCAAATGCAAGAAAGACGACCGTGGAGTGGTTATTCGGAACAAAGCTCGTTTAGTCGTTCAAGGTTTTCGTCAGATAGAGGGGATCGACTACAACGAAGTCTATGCACCAGTTGCACGTCTGGAAGCTATTCGGATCTTTCTGGCTTATGCCTCATTCAAAGGATTCAAGGTTTACCAGATGGACGTCAAAAGTGCATTTCTACATGGTGTGGTTGAAGAAGAGGTATATGTCGAACAGCCTCCTGGTTTTGAAGATCCTGTCCATCCCGATCGGGTTTGGTTGCTCAACAAAGCTCTATATGGTCTCATCAAGCGCCACGAGCTTGGTATGCAACCTTATCTACATATCTGCTGGAGAACGGTTTTCGAAGAGGTCTTATCGATTGTACTCTCTTCATCAAAGACAAGATGGAGATCTTCTTCTGGTACAGGTA